>NW_025978464.1:932-6509 GCF_021869965.1 Rhincodon typus | reverse complement strand
GGTGGATTCAATGCTGGGACAGAATGGGGTAGATTCTGTGCTGGGACAGAATGGGGTAGATTCTGTGCTGGGACAGAATGTGGTGGATTCAGTGCTGGGACAGAATGGGGTGGATTCAGTGCTGGGACAGAATGGAGTAGATTCTGTGCTGAGACAGAATGGGGTAGATTCTGAACTGGAACAGAATGTGGTGGATTCAGTGCTGGGACAGAATGGAGTAGATTCATGGCTGGGACAGAATGGGGTAGAATCTGTGCTGGGACAGAATGGAGTACATTCTGTGCTGGGACAGAATGGAGTAGATTCATGGCTGGGACAGAATGGGGTAGATTCTGTGCTGGGACAGAATGGGGTGGATTCAGTGCTGGGACAGAATGGGGTGGATTCAATGCTGGGATAGATGGATTTCACCTTTGGCAATTCTTTTGTTCATAGATGAATACAAATCATTGCAGCAGACTGCTGGCTGCTGGGAGAATCTCCCTGATTGTCAGACATGGTGATGTAAGGCCTTGGATGGCAATCCTTTCAATAAGAAGTTGACTGAGTTTTGCACCTTGGTGCATTTGACACATATTGTGAAAGCTTTGTCTCCTTTCTCCCTCACTGGCTGAAAGGTGAGTTTGGAGTTCAATTTAACATCAGGAAGCTTCCTCCATGAATTACTGAAAACAGTTACCAATAGAGTTATTTTTCACTGTTGGCAGGAGTGAATTGTTTCAGTTAGTTGTGGTGGCCAAGGAGAGTCCAGCCAAACAGTGAAGTGTAACCTGCAGAACAAAAGCACAGCCTTTTCCTAAGACCCTCCACCTACCCCTACAATCAAACATTTAATTTGAATCTTGCTGTGCACTGATATGCAATGATATTGTGTTGTCTGGAGAAGAATTTTTCACATAATGATACGGATCAAGAAGAAGCAAACTAATCACTGTGTTCTAATAACAGTATAATCCCAAAAACAGTTTAAATGCAGCATTGTCCATGTGCAGCTGAGTGGATGATCCAACAGTTCATCTGCAGTGCATTGGACTTTCATGAAGAATCTTATGATGTCAGAATAGAATAAAATTACAAGTAAAGCATTTTAAACAACACAAAGGAAAGCTTGGGTAGAATCTACTAGCATTTATACAGCTCGTCCTGTTGTATAGCACAAAATTCAACTCTGGCATTTAAAGAAGGTTGACAGTTTGCTTTTAATAATAAAAAAAATTGATTTTAATGAACAGTAACAATAAAATGTTAGTTGCCATAAAACCTTATTCTTTGATAAATTGAGTTTCAGTGAAAGATTACATTAACGTTTAAAATCATTTTGTTACACACTTCAACAAATACTGGCACATTGTAACAGTCAAACAAAACTGTCCTGAAGGAGGGCTTGGTACAGCAACTGCTCTGCCCAGGACCAGATGAAACTGCAGGGAAGAGTCAATAAATGTGGAGCTGGAAAAGCACAGCCAGTCAGACAACATCCTAAGAGAGGAAAGTCAATGAACCATTCTTGTGTACACAGCCCAGAACATCATGAAAGCCGACCTCCCATCAATGGACTCCATCGACACTTCTCATTGCAACAGAAAGGCTGTCAACATCATTAAAGACCCTCCCATCCCGGTAACACTCTCTTCCAATCTCTTCCATGAGCCAGAAGATACAGAAGCTTAAACACACATATCAACAGGTTTAAGAACAGCTTCTTCCATGCTGTTATTAGACTGCTAAATGGACCTCACTAATTTCAAATCTAATGTTGATCTTGCTTTCGTGTATCTCCTGCGTAGCCATAACCTTGGATGCCTCCCACTATCTAAGCACCCCATGATCTGTATGTCCTTGTATGTTAGATCTGACTGTACTGCACACAAAACAAAATTTTTCACTGTGGTAAGACTGGGTAAGAATGACAGATTTCCATCTCTCAGGACATGAATGAACCAAACGGATGTTTTTAACAACTGATGATCGTTTCATGGTAGCCATCACTGGGACTAATTCTCTGATTCTTTTGATAAACTTACATTTTTACACATACAAGAGAAACTGATTCCTTCAATTAATTTTACATATGAAATCAAGGCACATTTTGGACCTGAATAAAAACCAAAAGAACTGCAGTTGCTGGAAATCAGAAACCAAAACTGAAGTTGCTGGAAAAACTCAACAGTTTTGGCAGTATCTGTGCAGAGAAAGCAGAGTTAACATTTCAGGTCCAGTGACCCTTCTTTAGAGTTGATTTTGGCTAGGGAAGGATTCGTATTTATGCAGAAGATGGGATGGGGAGAGGGGGAAGAGTAAACAATAGGTGGAGATGGAGCTCAGAGAAAGAAAAAAACAGCTGGACAGACAAAGGAATGGGGAAAGCTCAGTCTGAGAGAATGAAAAACTAGGGATCATAGTGGTAGTCCCATTGCTCTTTGAGATACAACTCACCCAGACCCAGGGATCTGTCTGTTTTAATGCCCACGAAAACCTCCAATACGTCCTCACTCTATGCATCAATCTACTGAAGAACTTTAGCACCTGTTCTTGATTCTCTACCCTAAAGCATGTTGTGCAATTGGCCAATGCAGTGTCTGAGTAGACATTACAGAAAATATAAAGTCATCAATTTTAAATGTATAGACTGACTGCATGGTGTTGCTACATTATCTAGATATTGGACAAAATGATTTACCTCAGTGTTTGCTGTTATCTCTGATTTTTCTCTTGTTATATGGAAGTTACATTATTAAGGTCACATTGTGATTAATAGCTCAGGACTGAACTGACCTATAATCCACAACCAATGTCCCAGGAGGGATATAAATTGCACCCATGGCCTTCACCAGGAATTATGTTTATATCACATTATTAAACATGTTCTTATAGCTCTTTCCGAAATGTCCTCCTATCTTCTGACAGAAATTGTTCTAATCCAGGCTTTGCATATCACCTGCTATTTTAACTTTTTTCTTCCCAGGAGCTGGTTTGGAAGCTATTAAGCTTCAAATCCTGATATAATCAACCATCTGACATCAGAATATGATACTTATGCAAAGTGGTTATTGTGTTTTTGTAACATCAAAAAATAGGAACTATGAACAGGAGCAGGCCATTCAGCCCTTTGAGTCTGCTACAGCATTCAGCATGATAATGCCTGGTTCTCTATCTCTATCAGGGGAGGCAATGGCCTAGTGGTATTATCGCTGGAATGTTAATCCCAGAGACCCAAATAATGTTCTTGGGATCTGGGTTTGAATCCCGCCACGGAAGACGGTGGAATTTGCATTCAATAAATATCTGGAATTAAGAGTCTAACGATGACTGTGAATCCATTGTTGATTGTCAGGAAAAACCCATCTGGTTCACTAATGTCCATTAGGGAAGGAAACTGCCATCCTTACCTGGTCTGGCCTATATGTGACTCCAGGCCCACAGCAATGTGGTTGACTCTTAACTACCCCCAGGGCAATTAGGAATGGGCAATAAATGCTGCCTGGTCAGTGACACCCTCATCCCATGAATGAATAAAGGAAAAAGAACGCTGTACTCCTGCTCTCTCTCCAATCCCCTTGTTGCCTTTAGCCTCTAGAAAACTATGTATTTCTTTCTTAAACATTGTCAGTGACTTTGCCTCCACAGCCTTCCGTGGTAGAGAATTCCACAGGCTCACCATACCCTGAATAATAACATTTCTCCTTAACTCCGTGTAAAATGACCGACACTATATCCTGAGACAGTGACCTCTTGTTCTAGACACTTCGCCAGGAGAAACATCATCCCTGCTTCCACTGTGGACCCGTAAATAAAAAACAAAGAACTGTGCGGATGCTGGAAATCTGTAACATAAACAGAAATGTCTGGAGAACCTCAGCAGGTCTGGCAGCCTCTGTGGACAGAAAGCAGAGTTTATGTTTCAGGTCTCGTGACCCTTCTTCAGAACAGAATTGCATTCTGAAGAAGTCTTACAGAATTCGAAACATTACTCAGTTTCTTTCTGCACAGATGCTGCCAGACCTGCTGAGTTTCTCCAGCACATTCTGCTGTGTTTCAGATTGTCCAGCCCTGCATAACCTTCAGCTGTTTCAATGAGATCCTGTCTTATTCTTCGAAACACTTTATGGGTAAGGCAGTGTCAAAAGTCAATTTCTGAGTTCCTCACTTTTCACACATTTTCTTAACTATAGGCCCGAGGATTACACCAATATCACTTGATTATTTCCTTCCAGCTCCCCATCTGTTCTCCACTTGGTCAACTCTTCAGGAAATACAGCCACAATGCTGAACATAATCACAAGCATCGCGAGGCACAGCAGAGAGAGGTCAATCAGTTCTTCTTGTTCATTCTCATTCAATATGAACTGTTTTCAGAGGTAAGATTTTAACTTGCTTTCAAAACAAAAATAGAAATTGCTGGAAAAGCTCAGGAGGCCCGGCAGCATCTGTGGAGAGAAACCAGAGATAACTTTTCAGGTCGAGTGACCCTTCCCTAGAACTGCGAACATTGAGTTCTGAGGAAGGGTCACTCAACCCAAAACATCAACTCAGATATCTCTCCTCAGATGCTGCCAGGCCTGCTGAGCTTTTCCAGCAACTCTGTTTATGTTTCTGATTTACAGCATTTGCAGTTCTTTCGGTTTTAGCTTGCTTTTATCACTCTGGACCTAAAATTCCTTGTCCTAAACTTGCAGCTCAGTTTGAAGTAGCATCTATGTCATCTTTTGAAATGTACCTCACGTTAGTGTCCAATCAGGGGTGATGAATCCATGATTTTTGAATCTGTTAGTTGTTTTTCAAAATAAAACGAAAAGGCTTGAATTAGGGGAAAAAAACTTATGATGAATTTGAGCTGCATTTCGGAGTCACTGTCACAGTGTCAGATAGGTTTACAGCACAGAAAAGGTCCTTGAACCCAACGAGTCTGCGCTGGTCAAAAACCACCACTTAAACATTCAGATGCCATTTTCCAACACTTGGACCATAGCCTTGTATGCTTTGACATTGCAAGTACACATTCAAATAATTCTTAAATATTATGAGGGGTTCTGTCTCTACTATCCTTACTGGCAGTGAGTTCCAGATTACCACCATGCTTTGGATAAAAAAAAATTTCCTCACATCTCCTCTAAATGCTCTGCCCCCTTAAATCTATGCTGCCTCGTCATTGAACCCTTCACCAAGGGGAAATGTTCCCGACTGTCAACTTTATCTACAATTTTATACATTTCAATTAAGTCACTACACACATACACACACACACACCCTCTCTAACACACACACACACACACACACACACACACACACGCCCTCTCTAACACACACACATACACACACACACACACACCATCTCTAACACACACACGCACACCCTGTCTAACACACACACACCCACTCTAACACACACGTACACACACACACATACACACACACATACACACACCCTCTCTAACACACACACACGCACACCCTCTCTAACACACACACGCAGACACACACACCCTCTCTAACATACACACACGCACACCCTCTCCAACACACACACGCGCACACACACACATCCTCTCTAACACACACACACACACGCGCACACAC
>NW_025978464.1:0-832 GCF_021869965.1 Rhincodon typus | reverse complement strand
CACATGCGCACACACACACACCCTCTCTCACACACACACACACACACGCAAACACACACACCCTCTCTAACACACACACACGCACACACACACACCCTCTCTAACACACACACACACGCACACCCCCTCTAACACGCACACCCACACACACGCACTCCCTAACACACACACACGTGCACACACACACACCCTCTCTAACGCACACACACATCCTCTCTAACACACACATACACCCTCTCTAACACACAAACACACACACACCCTCTCTAACACACATACGCACACCCTCTCTAACACACACACACACCCTCTCTAACACACACACACACCCTCTCTAACACACACACACGCACACCCTCTCTAACACACACACGCAGACACACACACCCTCTCTAACATACACACACACACACCCTCTCTAATACACATACAACTTCTCTAACACACACACACACCCTCTCTAACACACACACCCTCTCCAACACACACACGTGCACACACACACACTATCTCTCTCTAACACACACACATGCACACACACACCCTCTCTAACACACACGTGCACACATATACACCCTCTCTAACTCACACACACACACACCCACTCTAATACACACACCCCCTCTCTAACACCCCCTCTCTAACACACACACACACACGCACGCAACACACACACCCTCTCTAACACACACACACCCTCTCTAACACACACACACATGCACATCCTCTCTAACACGCACACCCACACACATGCACTCCCTCTCTAACACACACACACCCTCTCTAACACACACACCCTCTCTAACAGACACGTGCACACAAACACACACAC
>NW_025978463.1:0-6510 GCF_021869965.1 Rhincodon typus | reverse complement strand
GTATGGATGGGGTACAGTGTGTGTGGGTGGGTGGGGGTATGGATGGGGTACAGTGTGTGTGGGCGGGTGGGGGTATGGATAGGGTACTGTGTTTGGGAGGTTGGGGGTATGGATGGGGTACAGTGTGTGGGCGGGTGGGTGTATGGATGGGGTACAGTGTGTGTGGGTGGATGGGGGTATGGATGGGGTACTGTGTGTGGGAGGTTGGGGATATGGATGGGGTACAGTGTGTGTGGGCGGGTGGGGGTATGGTTAGGGTACTGTGTTTGGGAGGTTGGGGATATGGATGGGGTACAGTGTGTTGGAAACTGTGAGTTGCAGTTCAGAATTGAACTTTGAACAACAGCTTGTTTAGAAAAAATTTGATGTTATTTTTGGGAACTGGCCTGGAAAGATAATTCAGATTAGTTGCTGCTCTATGAGCACCGTAGACACACTGGCACCAAGATGTTGTTATGCTCAGGTACAGACAACTGGTTAGAGGTTGAATTGGTCAGTCAAGGAAGGGCAGTGTTGGCTAGCCAACCACAAAAATTGCTGAAAAACGCAAATAAACCAAAGGGTGAACTGGATTTTTAACTGGGTTTTTGACAGGAGGCAGTGTTGCTATGGGTCTCTGTTTTTTGGTTTTGCCTTCTCCAGTTATTCTCCAGACTTGTTGAACATCCCGAGAAAAGAACACCAGTATGTAAAAAACAAGGAAAATTCTCTGGAGCTCTGTGGAAGCTGTATGCATTGATCAGTGACTTTGGACTTCAAGCCAGATACAGTCCTATGTGCCTGTGGTAAAACCCATCAATTTCATGGTAATGGTCTTTGAAACTTTTATCAAACTCACAACTTAACGATTCTTTTATTTTTAAAAATGTATCTTTTAACTGTGTCTGCCTGTCAGTGTGTGACTGAGGTTTGGTGTCAAAGAAGTTCAGGCTTTGATCATAGGCATTAATTCAATTAACTTGTAGTTTCAGTGTTCTGCTAAACAGTGTTCTGCTGAACTTCAACATTATTGATAATAAATAGTCAATTTTTATTGAAGTTATATCCAAGATATTTGTAAAACCTGGCTAAAGCCTAGAAACATAAACATTGAAATATCGAAAATAGGACCAGGAGTGGGCCATTTGGCCCGTCGAGCCTAGTCCTCCAGTCAGTATGATAATGGCTGACCATCCAACTCAGTTCTCTGTTCCCACTTTCTCCCCATACCCTTTGATCCATTTAGCCCCAAGAACGCTATATCTAACTCCTTTAAAACAATGTTTTGGCTTCAACTGCTTTCCGTGGCAGAGAATCCCACAGGCTCATCACTCTTCAGGTGAAGAAACTTCTCCTTGTCTCAGTCCTAATTGGTTTACACTATGACCTTAGACTGTGACCCCTGGCTCTGGACTCCCTGATCAACCAACTGAACAATTTTGAGGACCATCAAATGTTTTAATTTTACATGTTGCAATTCCAGTGAGAGTGAGGCTGGTTTGGTCTGACTTGGTATCTCTGTGTAGTAACACAGTGAATCCCCTTCTAACCCACCAGAGACTGTTTGACATCCATGGCTGCATGATCTATATCAACATTTGACAGAGAAAAACTGATTTTTGATAGCTGCTTTTGAAGAAAGCTTTAATTGCTTTCTTAAACAAAGAATTAGTTATATTACTGTTATGATAAGAGTCAAAATAAGAGCCAAACTAATTATTGACTTGCATTATCTTATTTTTATTACCGGATGTTTTCATGAACTGAATTTATTTTCAAAGCAGCTAAACAGTGACATTTTGGGTCTGGTGACCCTTCTTCAGAACAGTTCTGAGGAAGGGTCACCGGACCCGAAACATTAACTCTGATTTCTCTTCACAGATGCTGCCAGACCTACTGAGCTTTTCCAGCAATTTCTGCTTTTGAAGCAGCGACTTAAAGTGGCCTTAGCGACTGCAGCCATTCATGAAGACAGCTCATTTCTCCTTTTCCAGGGTAATTAGGGATGGACACAAAATGCTGATCCAGCCAGTGATGCTCAAATCCCACGAATGTATAAAACAAAATCAGCCCAAATTGAGCCAAATGCAAGAATGCGTCAATTAGTAAGAATTATTCTGAGCCAAAATAAATGACATGATAAAAAGACCTTGAAACTCAGCTGTGTACCTCTTGGTTGAGTCCCATCTTTCTGGATATTTCACAGATTGGAGTGAGAGTTGTTCAATAAACAATGAAGCCAGGTTTCGGAAAGTGGACTGTATTTCAGGCAACAAAAACAGAAGTTGCTGGAGAAACTCGGTGGGTCTGGCAGCATCTGTGGTGAGAAAAATAGAGTGACCCTTCTTCGGAACTTGGACTTCAGGTTAGTTGTGAAGAAGGGTCACTGGGCCCAAAATGCTTCTCTCTCCACAGATGCTGGCAGACCTGCTGAGTGTCTCCAGCAATTTCTGTTTTTGCTTCAGACTTCCAGCATCCACAGCTTTTTGTTTTATTTTACAGTTATTGACAGCGCTTAGTGCTAAAGCAAATTAGAGAATTATCTATTTATTGAGAACTCAAGGATATCTATAAATTTTGCTACTGCTGATGACATTGTGGCTCAGGGGTTAGCACTACTGCCTCACAGTGCTAGGAACCTGGATTCGGTTCCACCCTCGGGCGACTGTCTGTGTGGAGTTTGCACATTCTCCCTGTATCTGTGTGCATTTCCTCCAGGTGCTCTGGTTTCCTCCCACAGTCCAAAGATGTGCAAGTTAGGGTGGATTGGCCATGCTAAATTACCCGTAGTGTCCAGGGATGTGCAGGCTAGGTGGATTAGCCAGGGTTGCAGGGAAAGCCTGGGGCTGGGGGTGGTCTGCTCTTTGGAGGGTTGGTGTGGATTTGCTGGGCTGAATGGCCTGCTTCCACAATGTAGGGATTCTTTGAGGATACAAGACATTAGTAAACAGCTGTGGTCTCAGGTTAAAACCTAACACCAGACTTGTAGGACTTTTATAAACTGCCATTCCTTGATCTTTCTTTTTGTATGGGACAGATTTCCTTTTACAAACATTATACCTTTATTTGTGATTGCGTGCATGTTGGAAGCAGTATTTTGTTACCTTTCTCAGGGTTAGTAAATAATAAAATTTCTTTCTACCAAGAAAACTTTGTAACTGGCTCCTTCATTTTGTCTAGCAAATCATGTTTTATGATACACCTGTGTGCTAAAAAGAGTCAAAATTGCTTGTTGCGGGGTTAAAAGGAGGGGGCTGATTCACCTCTCCTCACCTGGGTAACAATTACTCAAAAATATGAATTAGTTTCGACGCTAATAACCTTCAGGTTCCTTTTTATAGGGAACTTAGCTGGATGGGAACCAACATCTGGATTACCTCACACTCTCAAATTCGGACGTTTGATGTTTAAAATCCTAACGCTACCCTGGAAAGATGACTGATTAACAAACTTTGCAAACACATGATCCTAAAAGGGGCCTTAAAAATCATATTGAAGTGTTTTCCCTGTCAGTTTTTTTTCCACTGAGGCAACTTTAATGGATAATTAATATGTAAATGCAGTATCTTCTTAAAAATAAAAGCCAAGCTGAGGGAGTTTGTGTGAAGTAACAAGCAGAGAATGATAACTGAGTTGCAAGTTCAGGAGATTCATAACTCACAACCGATCTCATAATCCCCTGAACCTGCTAGCTGATTTCCATCTGAATAATAGCATGCATTGTGAACATGCCTTTATATTTCATGCAAAATCCAGCCCACTAAGTGATGGATATTTCATTAAAACTTCATTCTCAAGTGTACCAGATTTCTGTAGCATTGCCTGAGCGATAACTTCTTTGCATGGAACAGGATTACATCCGACAGAAACCCAGGTTAGTTCTATGAATGACAACATTAGTGAGTTAGATCAAATGATTTCTGTGCAAGCTCATGTTTTGCAAGCAAGGATTTTTGCATCTACTGTCAAAAAGAAGCTGCAAAACCTCAACCAAACTCAGGAGAGGTTCAACAAGTATAATTCTGTCTCTCAGCTCAAATACTTGCAGGTGCAGTGCAGCTGGCTCCAGAACAAATCCAGAATTTTAATTTTGCCTCCAAGATTGCGTTGTGGCCTTAGACACCATGGGAGATCTTTCCAGTTCCTGCTGCATCTCTGTGTGGGCTGTAGACTAGTTAGCAACAAGGTTTTGTGCCATTCTGTGCCATTAATCCAAACCAACGAGTAAAACAGAAGTGAAAATAGCCAAACTAAGGGGTGGCCACTTAGGACTGAGATCTGGAGGGACTTTTCCATTCAGAGAGTTGTGAATTTTTGGAATTCTCTGATCCAGAGTACAATGAATGCTTTAAGGTAAAGATAGATTTTTGGGTACCAGGACAGTGCACAATGATAGTATAAAGAAGGTCACCCCTCAACCTCCTACACTTCAGTGAAAGAAGTCTCAGCCTACCCAGCCTCTCCTTGCAACTCAAACTCTCCACTCCTGACAAATTAGTCGTACTAATGCTAACCATGAAGCCATCATCAGTTGTTGTGAAAACCCAACTGGTTCACTAATGCCCTTTAGGGAAGGAATCTGCCATCCTCACCTGGTCTGGCCCACAATGTGGGTATCTCTTAACTGTCCTCTGAAATGGCTTGGAGAGTCAGTCAGTTCGAGGACAATTAGTGATGGCAACAAATGCTATTGTCTGCAATGTCCCTTGAATAAATTGACAAAAAAGACACCTCCAACATCTGTAATTACCTGTTGGTCCTGTGATTATCAGAATTTAGAACTTAGTGCCCCAGAAGGTTGTGAGTGTGATCTTAGTTCATAAAAAGGTAAGGAGTCATTCAAGACCTTGAAAAATAGACAAGACTTTGGAATTCAAAGGAGGAGGTGCAATGTTGAGGAAGGGATGGAGTCAGCTTGGGAAGTATGGGTCCAACTCCTGGTACTTTTCACAGAATAGAATCCCTACAGTGTGGATGCAGGCCATTCGGCCCATCAAGTCCACACCAACCCTCTGAAGAATATCCCAACCAAACCCCATCCTTGCCACGCTGCATTTCCCATGGCTAATCCACCTGACCTGGACGTCTTTGTTATTCTGACCCTCCTTTAACGGGAGCTGTTTTATTCAGCACAACGTTTACACTCATCAGGCAAACTTAACTTTGCAATAAATTGCTGCTTCTAGTGACTAACTTTGTGGCTCGCAACTGGAAAACTGCTAACAGGCCTCATTGATTGAGTATATGATTCTTTCTGTTATCAGGGGCTTCTTAAGGCTTGGGGATTATTGGGTTTGTCATGAGCTAAAATGTTCTCGAGCCCTGTCTTCAGATCCTCCTCACCGCTGTCACAACCCTATTTTCTCAAAAGCTTCAATATTTTCCAGCATTCTGTCAAACGTCTGATTGTGTTTACTTAGAGGATGTAGTTTGTGACTGATTTCCATGTTAGCTGCACAGCTTGACACCTCCAATCAGAAAACGGCCATCAGCTCCTATCAAGCAGCACAAAGCGCTCAGTCCCTCATTGGCTGGGAGCAGGTATAGACAGAGAATGAGAAAAACAAAATGACAACTACTGGAAAACAAGGTTGTATTTTGTAGAAAGGAGAAGGTTCTGGCAAATGTTAGCATTCACCTGTGGCTCCATTTTTATCTTGGCTGCGTTTTTGTGTTTGCATTCTTATGCCTGCATCACTCACAAGGATTCTTCAGAATAATCAAACCACAGTAGCTGATCTAAGATTCATAAATTTGTGCCTTTTAAGCAAACTAACTTGTATCTTGAGCTCTCCTTCCTAGTCACTCGCTGGGGAGATAAAATAAACCAGTTGCATGGTTTAAAGGGTGAATACTTGACTGTAAAGCACTTGCTTGGAAAAAAAATGCTCAAAGTTTAGCAAAGTCTTGACGATATCTATGTTAATGAGTGTGCAGAGGTCAACAATCTTGACAGTACAAGGGACATAACTTCATCATTATCCGAGAGCAATTTTTATACCATCTGAATAATGGGGAACTGGTGTCAACTGTACCCAGGGGAGGGTGGCAAGGTGTTTGGATTCATAGCCATCTGGAATATACACGAGAGAGAGAAGTAATCACAGAAACTGAATTGAAGTATTATCATATCGCAGAAACTAAAGAGGATCCGCCATTGTTTACATTCGAGAGAGAGAGATAGGCAGACCTCTACATACTAAAGGAATACAGCGATCGAGTGAGACAATGATGCCGAAGTTGAAGTTGGAGCAGGGTCTAATTGAATGTTGGAAAAGTTCAAAGGGCCAAATGGCCTCCTCCTGGACCTATTTCCGAAGTATTGGTGTAAAGTAAGGGCGGAAGGTTGTCAGAAGGAGACGGTTAAGGAAGGGAGTTCCAGAACCTGCAGTCTAGAACAGAACGGATATCAACCAACAATGGTGTGACTGAAATCAGGGACGTACTCGATCAGAATTAGAGGAGCAGGCAGTTCACAGACTGCCATGGAGCAGGAGGAGTTTAAAGAAGTAGGGAGTACTGAGGGAGTGC
>NW_025978462.1:0-6511 GCF_021869965.1 Rhincodon typus | reverse complement strand
GTGTGATTGTGGATGTAGGTGTGAGTGTAGGAGTGAGTGATTGTGGGCGTAGGTGTGAGTGACTGTGCGTGTAGTTGTGAGTGATTGTGGGTGTAGGTGTGACTGAGTTTGGGTGTACGTGTGAGTAACTGTGCATGTAGGTGTGAGTGAATGTGGGTGTAGATGTGATTGTGGGTGTAGGTGTGAGTGATTGTGGGTATAGGTGTGACTGAGTTTGGGTGTACGTGTGAGTGAGCGTGGATGTAGGTGTGAGTGAGTGTGGGTGTTGGTGTGGGTGTAGGTGTGAGTGACTGTGGGTGTAGGTGTGAGTGATTGTGGGTGTAGGTGTGAGTGATTGTGGGTGTAGGTGTGAGTGATTGTGGGTATAGGTGTGTGACTGTGGGTATAGGTGTGAGTGAATGTGCGTGGGGGTAACTGTCAGTGCAGGCAAAGGTGAATGAGGTGTTGGTGTTGGTGTGTGGATACATTGTCATGGGTGTGTGTGTAAATTGGTGTCTGTGGGCATAGGTGTTGATCTGGTTGAGAGAGGATATAGGTGTTGATGTGACTGGATACAGGTGCTGTAGATATTGGTGTGAGTGATGGTACAGGTGGTGTGTTGTAGGTGTTGCTGTGAGTGTTGGTGGCTGTAGGTGTGACTGTGGGTTTGGGTGTTGCTGTGGGTATCGGTGAGTGCATATGTGGGTGTAGGTTTTAATGCAGGTGTTGATGTGACTATACCTGTGTGTAGCTGTGGGTGTAAGTGCAGGTGTGCGTGTTGGGACAGGTGTTGGTGTGAATGTAAGTGTGAGTGGAGGTTTGGGTGTTGCTTTGAGTTTAGATGTGGGTGTAGATGTGAATGAATGAGTGTTGGTTTGAGTGTATGTGTGCATGTTGCTTTGAGTGTAGGTGTGGGGGTTGGAGTGAATGTAGGTATGGATGTTTGTATGGATGTGAGTATAGGTGTTAGTGTGAGTGTAGGTGTGACTGCAGGTATGGGTGTTGCTGTGGGTGTGGGTTCAAGTATTGGTGTGAATGTTAGTGCGAGTGCAGTGTACTGTGGGTATGACTGTGGGTGGTCTAAGTGTGGATCAGTGCAGTTGTAGGTGTTGGTGTGAGTGCAGGTGTAACTGTAGATATGGGTAGTGCTGTGGGTAGGTTTAGCATTGGTGTGAGTGTAGGTGTGCGTATAGTGGTGGGTGTTGGTGTTACTGTAGATGTGTGTGGGTGGGTGTAGATATGGCTGTGAATGTAGTTGTTAGAGTGAGTGTAGGTGTGGGTTTAGGCATGGGTGCTGTTGTGAATGTATGTGCGGGTGTATGCGAGTGCGCTGGTGTGGGTGTAGGTGTGCATGTAGGTTGTGCAACCAGGTGTGTGTGTGTTGGAACCCACAACCCCTTCTACTGAAGTGAGAGTAATACCCACACAGCCTATAGGTCACACTGAACAAAAAGAGCTGACAAGTCTGTTGTGTTCAGAGACAGGGAGCAGGCTTTATTTTGAAGATTGAGATGCATCAAGTACTGACTACATTGACTCCATGTGACACCAACACCATTTACCAACATTTATTAAATCTTATTGAAAAACAAAGAACTTTCAAGAGGTCATTCCTTATCAGGGACACATCCTTGAAATACAATTTTATGTTGATGACATGAAACAATTGTTTGTGCAATGAAACACATACCATAAAATAATCGATAAAGTGTTACCAGCAGAAGATCCATTCGATAAGCATGGAATTTAGTAAGTATAGCATGTATGCGTGTTAGTACAAACCACACTACCCTAAGTACCCTAAACTACAGACAATGCAGAAAGCAGCTGACTGGGTGACATTGGTTTCATCAGATCTTTCAAAATGTCTTACAAATACCCAGCTAGCTCACCCCATGACCCAAAGTACAGGTAGAAAGGAAGAGGAAGCATGACTCATTCAGTTCACCATTTCAAAGAAACCTGGGATCCACCATTCAAATGGGTTTTTAATGTCTCGAGCCCTCACCAATAATGTTATCAGTAATGTTTGGCTGGTGCCCTTTCTATACAAGATTTACAGCAAACAAACTGGCCATTCAGCCTATCTGATCTCTGCTGGTCTTTATGGTCCATATCAGCCTCTTTGTACAATACTTCATCTGATCCAATCAGGATAACCTTTGATCATCTTCCACTTAAATGTACCAGTACATTATACACTTCACATTCCAACTACTCTCTGGATAAAGACATTTCCATACAATTTCTTGTAGGATTTACCAGCGGCTCTTAAATTTACATTCCTCATTTTGGTCCCATGCACACATGAAAACATTTTTCCTACTCCCACTCTGTCCAATCTTCTCATTGTTTAAAAGACCTCCTCAGGTCCTCCCCACTACAGTCCACCCACCTCAGGGCTCCTGTTGAATCCTAGCCTGTTCGGTGTTTCCTAGGCAACATGGCCTGGATTGTCACCAAATTGGCATGACTTGGGAGCCCTTTAAAAAAGTGGGCAGGTCCCAAGTCCAATATTCCCAACTTGCTTTCCAGGATTTCCCATTTTCAGGAGTGCCTTTTAAACATCCAGGCTGATCTGAGTTGTGTACCCACAGCCAGCACTCATGACCTGGCCAGCTTCACTGCAGATAGACATGATCTACTCCTCCATAATTTTCATGGAGTTGAGCTGTAGTTCATGACTTGTCACGGTTTATTCCACCTCAAAATGTCATGAACCATAGTCTGCATAGGAAACATTTTGAAAGGTAAGTTCAAAAGATCGTCCTCATGCAAGACCAAGCCAAGGTATGCCTTCCCAAACAACCTCTATGTTCACTTGTGTCCCTCATGCCAAGTTATGGCATTTGCAATTCCTATTCACCCACTACACACTGTACACAAGCAATAAACCATATAATGACAGTTGGATATGTAATAAAAAGCTTTAAAAGGTAATTAAATATTTCCATTATGTTTAAAAAAAAATTCCCCTTACTACAGAACAACAGAAGTGTCAATCATCCAGATGCTTTAAAGTTTCAATAGCTGGAACTGTAAAAACTGTAAAAAACTGAAGCCACATAACCTCATGTCAATAAACACTGTCAAATAGAGAGGGCAAATTAGAAAGCTGGGACTGACAATGAAGCAGGGGCTCGGGTGTTTTAAGGGTACTGGTTGTCTGGTCTCTCAGCTAAGCCTTATTCTATACTCTTGGCTGAGAGACCAGACAATCAGTACCATTAAAACATCAGAGCCCCTGCTTGATTGACAGCTCTAGCTCTCTGAATACTCCTATCAATTTCACAATGTTTGTTTAGACAAGGTAAATAGTTTCAGGTATTTTACAGTTATGAAAACTTTAAAGGGTCTGGATGATTTATGTTCTATTGAGTGTAGTGAAACAATGACATTTTTGAACAGACTGGAAAAGTATCAATTGAAATAACTGCAGAGGCTGGTATCCCGTTACTAAGTCACCTTTATTCACACATGAACAGTCCTTGACTATAATGCTGCCTCATACAGAGATAGGCACCAGACAGTCAGTATCCCTGACACTCATTCTTTTTAAATGTCAGCCAGGGCTCCCTGATTTGACCGGATTAACAGCCCCAATTAGCCAAATCATATTCTATGAGGTCCAGCTGGCTGACTTCAGTACAATTACTACATCAATGAATTGCTTTTGTTTTAAAAAAAGCCTTTTATTCACATACCCGACTGTCATTTTGGTGTTCATTGGTTCAATATAGTGTATAGTGGGTGAAAGAGCATTGAAGTGCCGGAGAGACACGAACAGTATGTGGGACCATGAAGGGGCATAGCCTGGAGTGGGATCATGAGGGACCATGTAGTTCGTTTGGGGAGGGTGGGGGTTATATCTTCACATAAAAGGGCATGCAGCAGTGCCACAGTGGCTGCTACAGGTAAATGAGAAGGCATCAGTAAGACATTGTGGGCGAGGGCTGGACAGCCTTTCTCCTTCAGGGTGAATTCCCACATCACTGAGCTGGGCCTTTTCAACATCAACCGGCCTTTTGTCGGGGTTGGAAGGCCCAGTTGCAATTGACACCATTCCCCCCGGCAACAAGGCCCATGTGGTTTATGGGCACTGTCTCCTGAGGCCAGGCTGAGCAAGGACCCGATTCCTGCTACCTGCATCTAGGATGAAAACGGAGCCCAGCATTTCAGTTTTGGCAACATCCTCCCAACTATACCACTCTTTCTCGACCCTCCTTATACACTGAGGGAGGGGTGAGGTACAAACACATGGAGTGTAGGAGGTTGAGGGGTGACCTTATAGAGGATTATAAAGTCATGAGGGGTATAGATAAGATTAATATCAGGTGTCTTTTCCCTAGGGTGGGAGATTTCAAGACTAGGGAGCATTTTTTAAAGTGAGAGGAGAAAGATTTATAGAAGACATGAGGGGCGACTTTTTCTATGCAGAGTGGTTCATGTGTGGAATGAACTTCCAGAGGAAGTGGTGGATGCAGGCACAGTTACAACATTTAAATGACATTTAGGCAAGTACATGAATAAGAAATGTTTGGAGGGAACAAAAACAGAAGTTGCTGGAAAAGCTCAGCAGGTCTGTCAGCACCTGTGAAGAAAAAAATCAGAGTTAATGTTTCGGGTCCGGTGACCCTCCCTTTCTTCACAGATGCTGCCAGACCTGCTGAGCTTTTCCAGCAACTTTGTTTTTTGTTCTTGAATTACAGCATGTGCAGTTCTTTCGGTTTTTAAATGTTTGGAGGGATTTGGGCCAAGTGCAGACAGGTAGGACTACTTTAGTTTGGGATTATGCTCAGTACGGATGGATGGACCACAGGGTCTGTTTCCATGTACCACTCTATGACTATGGCCAAGGCCCTGTCCCTCATATCGTCTGATGTGCACCTCCAACCACACCACTCCCCCCACCCCTGCCAACACCCAACCCCACACCCCGTCAGATTTTGTTGAGTGAAACCACTGCAGAACTACTCGGGACATTAGAGTCAGAGTCATACAGCATGGAAACAGGCCCTTCGGCCCAACTCATCCATGCTGACCAGGCTTCCTAAACTAAACTAGTCCCATTTGCCTGCATTTGGCCCATATCTCGCTAAACCTTTCATATCCATGCACCTGTCCAAATGTAAAGTTTGAAACTTTGAAACGTTGTAGACAAGTCAGTGGAATAAGCAGACAAGTGGCAGATAAAACTGGATCCTGTGAAAGCCACCAGAGAAGTGCAAGTTGTTAATGTTTGCCAATAGTAAGGAAGGACGGGGCAGAAGTGAGTTATTGTATCACGAGACAAAAAAGAGTTGCTGAAAAGGCTGGGCCTGGATAAGATGCGGCCTAGGCTGCAGAGGAAAGGAAAGATGGGAATTGTGGTCGCTGATTTTCCAGTTCTCCTTGGATTTGTGAGCAGAACATTTCAAACATTACACGCTTCTTGAAAAAGGAGGGGATATACCCGGCAGTTTTAGACCAATTAATATCGGTGTTCGATAAACTTTAAGGGACACTAATTAGGGGCAAAATGTATTGACAGTTGGGAAAATGTGGGCTAAAATGAAAGCATGGGTTTGTTTAAAATTGTAGTTGACCAACATGATCTTGCTCTTTAGTCAGCTCATTGAGAAGGCTGATGAGGTGAGACTCTGGGAGAGACTGAAATAGATAAACATGGCAAATCTAATTCAGGAAAGTGTGAAGTAATACGGTTTATTAGAAAGAAGAATGGGATCAGGCAATATCAATTAAATTACACCATTTCAAAATGGGTGCAGGAACTGGGAGACTAGGGGCTTCACACAGAATGATCTTTGAAAGTTGATGAACGTATTTCATAGAACATGCATCATTCTTGGCTTCATAAGTGGAGTCAGAAAAGATAAAAGGTAGCAAGTCTAAATCCTAAATCTAAGAAAACATTGTTCAGACGCTAGCCTGATACACCCAATGAGAATGCCAGGGTCTGAGACAGAGTGAAGAGAAATTGGACCAGAATGGTCCCAGAGATGAGGTATGTCAGATCAAATGTCAGAAAGACTTGTCTTACAGAAAGAGAGATAGTAGGAACTGCAGATGCTGGAGAATCCCAGACAACAAGGTGCAGAGCTGGATACAGCAGGCTAAGCAGCATCATAGGAGCAGAAAGGCTGACGTTTCGGGCCTAGACCCTTCATCAGAAATGGGGGAGGGGAAGGGGGTTCTGAAATAAATAGGGAGAGAGGGGGAGGCGGATAGAAGATGGATAGAGGAGAGGATAGGTGGAGAGGAAACAAACAGGTCGAAGAGGCGGGGATGGGGCCAGTAAAGGTGAGTGTAGGTGGGGAGTTAGGGAGGGGATAGGTCAGTCCAGGGAGGACAGACAGGTCAAGGGGGCGGGATGAGGTTAGTAGGTAGGAGATGGGGGTGCGGCTTGAGGTGGGAGGAGGGGATAGGTGGGAGGAAGGACAGGTTAGGGAGGCAGGGACGAGCTGGACTGGTTTTGGGATGCGGTAGGGGGAGGGGAGATTTTGAAACTTGTGAAATCCACATTGATACCATT
>NW_025978461.1:0-6511 GCF_021869965.1 Rhincodon typus | reverse complement strand
CTAGGCCCGAAACGTCAGCCTTCCTGCTCCTCTGATGCTGCTTGGCCTGCTGTGTTCATCCAGCTCTACACCTTGTTATCTCTGTAGTATTTCCAAATTTTGTTGATGACACAAAACTAGGTAGGAAAGTGAATTGTGAGAAGGACACAAAGAGACTTGAAGGGGATTTGGAGGGTTAAGTGAGAGAACAAGAGCATGATAGATAGAATATAACATGTAAAATATGAAGTTATTCATTTTGGTAAGAAAAACATAAATATTAGGTATTTCATAAATGATGGGTGATTAAATAGTATTGATGTCCAAAGGGTGTCCTTGTTCATGATAAGCTAATATGCAGGAACAGCGAGCATTTGACCTTTATTACAAGAGATTTGGGTTCAGGAAAAAACAAAATCTCCCTGTAATTGTTTAGAGCCTTGATGGGACTACACCTACAGTTTTTGTACAGCTTTGGTTTCCTTGCATAAGAAATTAGAGTGTGCAAAAATGTTTCGTCAGATTAGTTTTTGGGATAGCACAATTATCTTATCTGGAACGATTAAGGAGATTGGACCCATATTCTCTGGAGTTTGGAAGAAGTGTATAAAATTCTTATAAGACTCAATATGCGGGGAGAACACGTCCCTGGTCAGGACATTTACAGACTAGAATCAAGAAATAGAGTCTCAAAATAGAAGGTAGGCTAATGAGCACTGAGATAAAAAGAAAGTGCTTCATTCAGAGAAAGTTGCATATTTAGAATTCTTCAGAAGCTGGAAAAGGTCAATCGTTGAGTGTATTCAACATAGTGATTAATAGATAGATTCTAGACATCAAGAGTATGCAGATAGCGAAAGAAACTGGCACTGAGGTAGAACATCAGCCATGGTCTAGGTGAATGGCAGATCAGACTCCAAGGACTGAATGCTCTTAATCTGACTTCTCATATTCCTGTATAGATGGATTTAAGGGAAAACAAATAAACATATGAATAGGAGAAGGAAATAGAGTGTTAGAGTGATAGAATGTTCTATGTAAATTTATGTAAGAATTCTTCATTTGGTTATTCAGTGGCTCGGTGTTCTTTGAGATTTATTAGTTTTTCTATTTATTTTATTGTCTGCAACAGTTATCAATGCGAGAGCAATGGTTGTTAAAGTATTTAAGAGGGAAACTTGCAGTATCTGTTAGAATACTGTCTTTTGTAAATCAATTCCTCTACAGACTTTTTTCCTCCAACAATTGGAAGCATTTGAATTTATGTCTATAGATCAGAGCCACTGCCGAAGGATGCGGACCACATTGATACGATCACACACCCCATTTTGGTTGATTTCTCCTCTAAAAAGTGCAAAACTCTTCTAAAAATTTGCTGAGACTCCTCAATCTCAATTTCTCTGCTGCCCTATATATGTATAGGTTCTCTCCAAAAGTTCATTTTCAAAGTTAAATTGAAAGCCACTACTCACTGATCAACTGCTTAATTTGAAGTCAGTTTCATTCCTCACTACCTTTCCATTATTGATCCAATTTCCTTACTTCCATTATTGTCACCTACTTTTGTTTCTACCTCTATATAGCAATAAAGCTAATTCAATTCAATCATTAACATCCCATCTCTCCTCCAGCCTCCTACAACTTCTTGTTTTTTTGCAGCTGAATCATTAATCTTCAACTATCACTACAGGTTAGACTTTTACAATGTTTCTTTTGATGATTTCCCAGACCATCATTGCTAACAAATTATAACTCATCCTTTTTTTCACCCTTAGTCTTGTTCACAATTACTGCCGTTCTGTGCTCAAACAAATTAATGCTCAGTTGCTTGATGCATCTTTAAATCCTTCCATGTCCTTACATTTTCTAACTCAGTGTTCTCCTCCACCTCTTTTCTAAATGGGGAGAAAATTCAGAAGTCTATAGTGCAAAGAGACTTGGGAGTTCTAGTCCAGGATTCTCTCAAGGTAAACTTGCAGGTTGAGTCAGTAGTTAGGAAGGCAAATGCAACTTTGGCATTTATTTTGAGAGGACTTGAATATAAAAGCAGGGATGTACTTCTGAGGCTCTGGTCAGGCCACATTTGGAGTACTGTGTGCAATTTTGGGCCCCATATCTCAGGAAAGATGTATTGGCCCTGGAGCGATTTCAGAGGACGTTCACAAGAATGGTCCCAGGAATGAAAAGCTTCACAAATGAGGAATGTTTGAGGATTCTGGGTCTATACTCGATGGAGTTTAGAAGGATCGGGGGGATCTAATTGCAACTTACAGAATACTGAATGGCGTGGACAGAGTGGATATTGGGAAGATGTTTCCTTGGTAGGAGAGACTAGGACCCGAGGGCACAGCCTTAGTGTAAAGGGAAGACCTTTTAGAACAGAGATAGAGAGAAACTTCTTCAGCCAGAGAGTAGTGAATCTATGGAATTCACTGCCACAGAAGGCTGTGGAGGCCAATTCATTGAGTATATTTAAGACAGAGATAGGTAGGCTCTTGATTGTCAAGGGGATCAAGGGTTACTGGGAGAAAGCAGGAGAATGAGATTGAGAAACTTATCAGCCATGATTGAATGGTGGGACAGATTCGATGCGCTAATTGCCTAATTTCTGCTCCTATGTCTTATGGTCTTATGGTCTCTTCATCACTGTGCACACATTACAGTTTTCTGACTCTGGATTAGTCATGATATCGCATTTCTTCTTTCCAAATTTTCCACCTTACATGCTTTTGTAAAGTCACTTCCTTTATGTTTTCAAAAGCATCTTAAAAACACTCAAATGCTTTATCTACTGGGTCATACTGCATTGTGCACATTTCTATTTCTGAGAACAGCATTATATGCAAAGCAGTATGTTATTATCTCCCTGGGACATGGAACTTTGACATCTCATACAATTACAATGAGGGAGATTAGTAGCAGGACAGGTTTATTGCAGAATTGAAATAAAGGGGTCCAGGTGCAAGCTGTGAATGGCAAGATAAAGGTCCATGAATTACAAAGATTTCCCTAAATGATAGAACATGACAAATTCCCTATAAATTGTCCAGATGTGCTGGCAGTCAAACACACTGCCATGTGTATGTACTTATTTTACAATGCATCACCATCTTTTGATTACTGCACAATATAAAGAAGAAGAATGGTTTCATCTTTTAAAGCATTAGCATTTCCGACACATTGCTTATTATAATTAAACTGAGAAGGACTCTTGTTCGCTTTTTAAACCCTTTCCACTTGCATCTCTTTCTTCCCAATTATTTGCAGGTAACAAAGCCAACAGTAAAACCTTGGTTACCAATCTGTCCATTGCCATGTGATGGTGCCATCAACACACCCCATGGAAGCTGGGCCATATGATTCCAAGTTATTATACTGAGCAATACTAATCTCGAGAAAAACATACCGTGTGGTTTTGTGATCCCATCCTGATCCAAAAAGTTTCATTAACTGTTTGAAATTTCACACATTCCTCATAAACTGTCTCTGATTCTTCTCTTCTCTTCTTTGACTTCTTTCTTGTTTCACCTTCAGGTTGGCATATCCATTGAAATCTCTTATGAACCCACAGATGTCCACTGCTTGGATTATAATCCTTACAACCACAGTTCCTGTCAGAAACTCTTTTTCTCAAATTCACTATCATCATTGCATTCTCTCTGGTAGTTCTCTCTCACTCGATCTTTTGAAGTTTCTTCTTTTTCCTCTTCCAAGATTTCCCTCCTTTGCAATAGACAGAACTGTTGACTGAATTCAAAAGTCTATATGGTTTTATCATCAAACAGATTATTCTCATCCAATTCCCTTTCCTCCTTACTTTATGCAAGTATTACTGCCTCAATGATTCTGTTTCCCTCTTCTACCATCTGCTGTCCTTTGCTTGGCAATTTCCATATAAATTGTGTGATTTCTTTACAATTATGAAAAACAAATACAAATTAAGAGACTGTTTTGCCAAATAGCTCTATACTGATGCGAACCAAAGAGCTTTTTGTTAGCTACTTCAATACCAAATCTCACTTCATTCTTCCCTCCATTTCTTTGCCCTTTTACATTCCTACAATTAAAAATTAACACTAGTTTGAACAATCATACATAATGCAAACATTGAGCTGAATTCTTCCAGAAATTGGGTGTGTCAATGTTGACAAGTTTCATGGGGGTTGGGGGCAGTTCTCTCTCTGTGATCCCAAGTGAGATTTTTCACACCATTCTCCGAAACCCATCTCCTTACCTATGCAACATATCTCTATAATGCCCCATGTGTGCCATCCTCCCTGTCTCCAGCAGCAGAAATTAAGCAATGACAACTCCCTAGGATGTGATGGTTTTTACCTCAAGGTTTTAAAGGACATAGATGAGAACATAGCTGTAATTTTCTAAAATTCCTTTGAGTTAAAACTGATCTTTTACATCAGAATATTGCAAATGCCAAAGTTCTATTTAAAAAGGTTGAGCCAGAAAGTTATAGATCAGTTAGCCAAACAACAATTGTGGGGAATTGCCAGATTCTGTAAAGAAAGATAGAGTGACTGAACACTTTGAAACTTTTCAGCAAATCAGAAAGAGCTAGCATGGATATGTAAAGGTACATTATGCCTGCTGAAACTGATTGCATATTTTGAAAAGATGAGTAAAATATGGAAGGGGAAAATTTGGAGAAGTGACCAAAGGATTGATCAAGAAGTGAGGATAAAAAGAAAATCCTTAAAAGTGTAAGAGAAGTGGAGAGGAAGAGAAGAGGTTCATATAGTGAAATCAAAGTGACTGGAACTTTCGTCAAAAATTATTGGGTAAGGGAACAACATAAAAATTCAGGTGAGAGGATACATAGAGGACATATAAGACTGAAAGGGTTCAGGGTTACGCCCAGCTTAGGATATAAAAAAAGGAAATAAATTTCAGGATTTTGCATACAATGGATTTGGGATCACGGAGCTCATGTTCTTTAGCCACCCATGGAATTGATAGGTGACTGGGTCATGATGTGGGGCAAGATCAGGTATGGATAGCAATCAAGAAACTGAACCAGGAGGTGACATAACTGTGACTTTCAGTATTAGTGGAGCTGCAATAGGAGAGGAGGTCTTACTTACGGATTGGCATTTTTTTGGACAACACATTAAAACACCTGGCTTCTCAAGTGGTCAGAGATCCATTGCACTATCACAAAGACAAGAAGGAGAATTCCCTCTAGTTGTACTGGTCAAAATTTATCCCTCAACCAAAATCTCTAAAACAGATTATCTCCTCTTAATAACATTTCTACTTGTTGCACCTTGCTGTATATAAAATGGTTATTCTTCTATATAACAGCGACTACAATTCAAGAGTATTTCAAGAGACTGTAATGTGCTTTGAGGTCTCACATGCACATGAAAATGAAATATAAATGCAAGTTCTTTCTTTGCTATAAATCACTGATTTTTACCTTTGCATTTGTATTGGAACCTTTTCCATGCACAGAAATCATTTAGCTCTGCATCTGAGACAAGGCAATTTGTCAAATATTGATTCAGCATTTTAGGACAGTAAGCCATAAATACAATGCATGACAAGAACCAAATTGAATTTAATTTCGGCTCCTAGCAAAATACATGTAGAAGATAAGAGTGACACAGGTTGCAAATCTATTGCATATACTCAACCATTTATTGTTCAATGTGCCATACATGAAAATCATAAAAACAGAATCTGTGATTGCTGCCTCAGAGATAGTTACTAAATAATATGACATAATTTTCTGAAGAAGGGTGCCGACTAGAAACATCAGCTTTCCTGCTCCTCTGATGCTGCCTGGCCTGCTGTGTTCATTCAGCTCCACACTTTGTTATCTCTATAATTGCAGCAATTGTACTGACCTGTTGACCATTTTGAACACTTTCTGTTTTTATTTCATGAATGAACATTTGCTAAACTTGTAGCATCTTCCAGCTCTGTTGTTTCACAATGAACCAGCAAATAAATAATTACAGAAAGGTAAGCAGTATAAGGTTTGTAATTGACTAAAATGTGATGAAATGTTTTTAACCAGTTCCAAGTCACAAGGAAACAACAGCTAAATAGCATCGCTCAAACAACATCAGATCATCCTTTCAGTGAGACTCTGAGAATTCATTTCGCTATTGAATGTTTAACTGTCTGTTAGAGATCATGTTATTGAATGGACCACAAAACTTAAAAGGAAATAATTCGTAGTATATCTGAAATCATCCTTTTCTAGGTAACTTAATATCAATTTGGTAAAATCATGAAGGAAATAATTGGTTTCTTGC
The DNA here is from genome assembly GCF_021869965.1 of Rhincodon typus. NCBI lineage: Eukaryota > Metazoa > Chordata > Chondrichthyes > Orectolobiformes > Rhincodontidae > Rhincodon > Rhincodon typus. The sequence continues at coordinate 257 of NW_025978461.1, read as the reverse complement.
TCTCTGACTAGCGTATTGTTTCCTCAAAAGAACCTGGTTAATACTAACTAAAAACCGAAAGAACTGTGGATGCTGTAAATCAGGAACAAAAACAGAAGTTGCTGGAAAAGCTCAGCAGGTCTGACAGCATCTGTGAAGAAAAAATCAGAGTAAACATTTCAGGTCCGGTGGTTCAGTTGGTTCTGAGGAAGGGTCACTGGACCCAAAACATTAACTCTGATTTTTTCTTCACAGATGCTGCCAGACCTGCTGAGCTT
>NW_025978460.1:536-6512 GCF_021869965.1 Rhincodon typus | reverse complement strand
GTTCATCCAGCTCTACACCTTGTTATCTCTATTAATAAAACCAGTCAGCTTTTCAACGTGTCAGCTCAAAAAGTCTTTAATGCTGTTGCAGCTGCCTCCCTGGGCATTGCTGAGCTGGGCCAGCATTTATTGCCCTGTCCCTAATTGCCCCTTGAGAAGATGGTGGTGAGCTGCCTTCTTGAGCCACTGCAGTCCATGTGCTGTACGTTGACCCACAATGCCCTTAGGGAGGGAATTCCAGGGTTTTGACCCAGCGACAGTGAAGGAACGGCGATATATTTCCAACTCAGGATGGTGAGTGCCTTGGAGAGGAACTTGCAGGGGATGGTGTTGCTATGTTTCTACTATCCTTGTCTTTCTAGATGGAAGTAGTCATAGGTTAGGAAGGCACTGTCTGAGGATTTTGAGTGAATTTCTGCAGTGCATCTTGTAGATAGTACACACTGCTGCTACAGAGCATCGGTGGTGGAGAGTGAATTTCTGTACATGGCACTGTAGAAAAGAGAAAGCCATGGAGAAAGCAACAGGAAACTACAGGCTCCAATACAGTCACAGAGTCATAGAGTTCTACAGCACAGAAACAGATTCTTCGGACCAACTTATCCATGCCGACCAGGTTTCCTAAACTGAACTAGTTCCATTTGGCCTTTATTTTGGCCTATTGGCTTTTGCCCATATCCAACTAAACCTTCCCAATCCACATACCTGTCCAAATGTCTTTTAAATGTTGTAACTGTACCTGCTTGACCACTTTCTCTGGCAGCTTGTTCCGTGTACGCACTACCCTCTGTGTGAAAATGTTGCTCCTCAGGTTCTTTTTAAATCTTTCTGCTCTCACCTTAAACCTATGCCCTCTAGTTTTGGATTCACCTTCCCTGGGGAAAAGACCTTGGTTATTCACATTATCTGCGCCCCTCATGATTTTACAAAACCTCTATAATGTCACCCCTCAGCCTCTGATGCTCCAGGCAAAAAATCCCAGCCTATCCAGCCTCCTCTTATAACTCAAACCTCAAGTCTCGGTAACATCCTTGTAAATCTTTTCTGTACCCTTTCCAGTTTAATAACATCCTTCCTGTAGCAGGGAGACCAGAACTGTTCACAATATTCCAAACGTGGCCTTACCAATATCTTGTACACCTGTAAGATGACACCCCAACTCTTATTTTCATTGCCCTTACCAATGAAGGCAAGCATACCAATCATTTTCTTCATCACCCTGTCTACCTGTGACTCCACTTTCAAGGAACAACGTACATGAACCCCTGGGGTCTCTCTGTTTGACAACACTCACCAGAGCCCTACCATTAACTGTGTAGGTCCTGCTCTGGTTTGTCTTCCCAGAATGCAACACCTCACATTTATCTCAATAAAACTCCTTGGCCCACTGGCCCAGTTGATCAAGATCCCATTGTACGCTTAGATGATCTTCTTCACTGTCCACTCTACCACCAATTTTGGTGTCATCTGCAAACTTAATAACCATGCCTTTTATATTTTCATCCAAATCATTTATACAATTGATGAAAAGCTGTGGACCTAGCACTAATCCTTGCTGCACACCACTGGTCACAGGCCTCCAGTCCAAAAAAACCAACTCTCCACCATCACCCTCCTCTTCTACGATTGATCCAATTTTGTATTCAATTGGTACGCTGTCCCTGGATCCCATGTGACCTACCAGGTTCGTGGGTAATTTTAGAAAAGCCCCAAGACTTTAACACTGTTGCGAAGTTGGATGTAGTACTTGTGGATTGCAAGGCAAGACATTAGAATTTGTTTGTAAAATGATAGAGGGGGGTGGGGGGGGAGAATGTGTGGTCCCTTTAAAAGATGATGTGTTTTTTCTAGGCTTGGAGATTTATTAAAATATGTCTGTAGGCAGCAGCAGATGCACACAGTTCTGGAAATTGAAACATTGCATCAAAAAGCGATACTGTTAGCAGGGAAAGCAGCATTTTTACCAAGTCAAAATGTTTTTGAATTTAGCCAATTAATTTAAACCAGGCCCTAGATACCAAAACCCAATTAAATTTAAATCTGAGACAACAAGGTGCAGAGCTGGATGAACACAGCAGGCCAAGCAGCATCATAGGAGCAGAGAGGCTGACGTTTCGGGCCTAGACCCTTCATCAGAAAAGGGGGAGGGGAAGGGGGTTTTGAAATAAATAGGGAGAGAGTGGGAGGCAGATAGAAGATGGATAGAGGAGAGGATAGGTGGAGAGGAAACAAACAGGTCGAAGAGGTGGGGATGGAGCCAGTAAAGGTGAGTGTAGGTGGGGAGTTAGGGAGGGGATAGATCAGTCCAGGGAGGACGGACAGGTCAAGGGGGCGGGATGAGGTTAGTCGGTAGGAGATGCTCTCCAGCATCTGCAGTTCCTACTATCTCTAAATTTAAATCTGATGGTTTTGACAACCTCGGACCAATCCTATCATAAGAAATGAATAGGTAATCAAGGGTATAAAAGAAGAGGACATTTGAAAATTGGTGTGAGAGCAAACTGCCATCTGTTAAGAAAACAGCTCCCAACAGCCATCAGCTCTAAAGAAAGAGAAAATCATTGGCTCCACCAGAAATCTCTATGTTCTCAGAGTAAGCAGCATCTAAATAAAGGTACTACGATACTCTTAGTTCATATTCCTGACACAAGAATTCGACGGAGGAAGGTGTTCCTGACTGGAGGACAGCAGAGAAGGCAAAGAACATTCCAGAAGACTTATCCTGACTAATTTCGAAAGATTAGGTTTTAATCTTTTTTAAAATTAATTTGTGTTGTATAAGTGGGACTCATATCGATAAGAACAATATAACATTAGAATTTTATTCTACTCAGGAGTAGTTAGTAGTTGAGGGAGAATTGTTCAGTTTGTGTGTGGTTTTGTTAATTTGTTCACTATTAGAGTGAGTTAAAGAAATTGTTACTTGTTGATTATAGAGTGACAGTCAGGAGCTCATTTCATTTAACCTCTCCTTTCTAACAGCTTGCAGGGGGCGGGATTACTGGGGGAAGGTGGTGAGAAACAGCTTTGACCACTTTTCACACTTCCTTTAACAGATTGAGGCGAGGTGCACCTCTCTGGGTGTTTCGGTTTTAATTATTAGAGGAGTTCAACTACTCTGTAACAACATATATCTTTAATTTGTAGTGAATACAATGTCACATGTGAGTAGATTTCACAGGAACAGGAGGAGGAATGTTCAAGGATGAGAACATTCTGCCCCATCCCACTACTCAATGAGATCAAGACTGTCTCATGAGCCAGCTGCATATGACCCAGCTTTACCTCTAACCCCCAATAGCACTGGATAAGCAAAAATCTGTCAAACTCAGCTTTAAAATTAAAACTGATTGCTATTTGAGAAAGTGGTTTCTGAAACCTTAATGCAGAGGGAAAACCAAATTAGTAAATAAGCAGTAATGCTTGGAAGTTAACAATGTGGTTTTACAAGAATGCCATTTTGAAGCTTACAAGACAGGTCTGGCCAGTATATGTTGTTTGCCAGTGTTACTGGCTTTCACCACACTTTGTGTCATGATCAGTTTCCTAACTGGAAATGGAATTCAATAAAAATCTGGAATTAAGAATCCAATGATGACCGTGAATCCACTGTCGATTGCCAGGAAAAACCCATCTGGTTCACTATTGTCCTTCAAGGAAGGAAACTGCCATCCTTACCTGGTCTGGCCTACATGTGACTCCAGACCCAAGCAATGTGGTTGACTCTGAACTGGCCTCTGGGCAAGTAGGGATGCGCAATAAATGCTGCCTGGTCAGCGATGCCGTTATCCCGTGAATGTACAATGAAAAAAAAAGTCAATTCCTAGAATAACACAATGTAGAGCTGGATGAACACAGCAGGCCAGGCAGCATCAGAGGAGTAGGAAAGCTGGCGTTTCGGGTCAGGAACCTTCTTCAGAAACTGGCTCAAATATTTTCACAACGTCTTCGAGTGTTAGACTTTGCAAGCAGCAGATATACTTTCTCTCTTTCTGTTCTCCTGAATATTCAATAAAATCACCCCTTTTGTTTTTAAATTCCAGCGATTGTGGACCCTCTCCTGATCATTAAATTGGTGCCCCTTTATTCAGAGAGTAGTGGGAACATGACCTGACAGGCTAGATGTGGGGATGTTGTTTCCCCTTGTGGGATATCAGAGCGCATCATCTCAGAATAAGGGGCTGCAGATTTAAGACAGAGATGAGGAATAATTTCTTCTTTCAGAGGGTAGTGAATCTGTAGAATTCTTTACCAGCTAGAGGGCTCTCGAGGCTGGGTCATTTAAGTATATTCAAGGCTAACATAGATTTTTAATTGGTCAAGGAATTAAGGGTAATGAGAAAAAGGCAGTAAAGTGGAGTTGAGGATTATCAGATCAGCCATGGTCTCATTGAATGGCAGAGCAGTCTCGATAGGCTGAATGGCCTACTTCTGCTCCTCCTTTGTTTTGCAGTCTTATGGAAAGTAGTGTGAACTTATAATGTGGGGGTCTGTTTTACAGGGACCTCACACACTCTGGGCTGACTAATGGGGAAACACCCCGCTGTTCCACACTTTGCTTTCCACCCTGGAACAGGTCGAAGGTCATGTCCTGCGATTTTAGGATAGGAGCAGACAAGGCTGACAGAGTGTGGAAGGATTGTTCCCAGCCACAGCTTTAATCAGAGTGCACTCTAACACAGTGAGGTGCTCCCCGGGAGTATTGTCAAAACAGAATTTTGTCCAAGTCACACGAGCAAATTCCGAGACACGCCCAACAGTCAGAGGACAAAGCTACAGATTGGCACCAGGATATGATGCTCCTTTGTAGAACCAGTTCAGGAACAATGGGCTGAATGGCTTCCTTCTGCACTGTAACACTTGTGTGGTTTGAAGGACAGAAGGGGCCCGCTTACCTCTTGCTAAAGATGGCTCCTCAAGGCCTCACGCAAAGCCTGGGCCTCCCTTTGAACCCACATCCTAATTTGGATAAACCTATGCTCTGGATTGTCCCAGCAATCTTCTGCTTCTTGTTCACTGTCCCACTCTCAGAAAAGCTGATCGACTTGTGGGCCGTAGGCAAAGTTTGGTAACGCCTCCACGTGCCTGGCTTTGAAGACATCACCCCTCTCCTGTCCATTTCCTCCCTCAGCGCCCTCCTATTGTTCCTTCCCCAAAGCCCTCCATTCCTGCCCCTGCTCCCTCCCACTCCCAATTACTTCCACTCTCCCTTTTCCTCCCCACTTTCCACCCACACACCCTCTCTCACTTCTCCCACATTCCCTCCTTCCTACCCACACTTTCTCTGCCCTATTTCCCTGTTTTCTCTTCCCCAACTTCCTCCCCTTTTCCATTGCCTGTGCCCTCTGTGACAATACCTCCGATACCACACTCCCCTACTCTCTTCCAAATCTTATCCAGCAAGGCTATCACATGAGATAACAAGGTGTAGAGCTGGACGAACACAGCAGGCCAAGCAGCATCATAGGAGCAGGAAGGCTGACGTTTCAGGCCGAGACCCTTCATCAGAAATGGGGGAGGGGAAGGGGGTTCTGAAATAAATAGGGAGAGAGGGGGAGGCGGATAGAAGATGGATAAAGGAAAAGATAGGTGGAGAGCAGACAGACAGGTCAAAGAGGCGGGGATGGAGCCAGTAAAGGTGAGTGTAGGTGGGGAGGTAGGGAGGAGATAGGTCAGTCCAAGGAGGACGGACAGGTCAAGGGGGCTGGATGAGGTTAGTAGGTAGGAAATGGGGGTGCGGCTTGAGGTGGGAGGAGGGGATAGGTAGGAGGAAGAACAGGTTAGGGAGGCGGGGACGAGCTGGGCTGGTTTTGGGATGCGGTAGGGGGAGGGGAGATTTTGAAGCTTGTGAAATCCACATTGATACCATTGGGCTGCAGAGTTCCCAAGCGGAATATGAGATGCTGTTCCTGCAACCTTCGGGTGGCACCGTTGTGGCACTGCAGAAGGCCCAGGATGGACATGTCGTCTGAGGAA
>NW_025978460.1:0-436 GCF_021869965.1 Rhincodon typus | reverse complement strand
TTGTGGCACTGCAGAAGGCCCAGGATGGACATGTCATCTGAGGAATGGGAGGGGGAGTTGAAATGGGTCACGACTGGGAGGTGCAGTTGTTTATTGCGAAGGTGTTCTGCAAAGCGGTCCCCAAGGCTCCGCTTGGTTTCCCCGATGTAGAGGAGGCCGCAACGGGTACAGCGGATGCAGTATACCACATTAGCAGATGTGCAGGTGAACATCTGCTTGATGTGGAAAGTCTTCTTGGGGCCTGGGATGGGGGTGAGGGGGGAGGTGTGGGAGCAGGTGTAGCACTTCCTGCGGTTGCAGGGAAAAGTGCCGGGTGAGGTGGGGCTAGGGGAGTGTGGAGCGGACAAGGGAGTCACGGAGAGAGTGGTCCCTCCGGAAAGCAGATAAGGGTGGGGAGGGAAAAATGTCTTTGGTGGTGGGGTCGGATTGCAGATGG
>NW_025978459.1:0-6513 GCF_021869965.1 Rhincodon typus | reverse complement strand
AGGAGCAGGAAAGCTGACGTTTCGGACCTAGACCCTTCTTCAGAAAATTTTAACCCCACTGTGAAGCCCTACTATCTCTGACCAACAGCTGAAATCATAACATTGCTGTCTGTGGGGATTTGCAATGCATAATTTAGAATCATAGAATTCCCTACAGAGTGGAAGTTCGCCATTTGGCCCATAGAGTCCACAACGGCCCTCCAAAGAGCATTCCTCCCTGACTCACCCTTTCTTTCCCTATCCTGTAACCCTGCATTTACAATGGCCAATCCACCTAGCCTGTGTCCATCGTCACTATGGGCAATTTAGCATGGCCAATCCATGTAGCCTACGCATCTTTGGACTGTGGGAGGAAACCCACACAGACATGGGGAGAATGTGCAAACACCACACAGGCAGTCACCTGAGGCTGGAACCAAAGCCGGGTCCCTGGCACTAACCACTGAGCCAACAAACTGCCCTATTGGTTGCTACGATTTCTACAATATAAAAATTTTACATTGTCTATAATGCATTTGGAACATCTTAAAGTAATGAAAGGCCCTATATAACTACAAGTTCTTTCTTTTCTATCTCCATTCCCCATATTTGTTGTTCACAACTGTATTGTAAAATGCTAGCGATATGTGAAAGGTGCTGTGCGGAGGCAAAGTGGAAAAATATATCACTAGGTTGATACAAGGTATACAATCACACAAATCGAAGAGGCTGAAACTCTTTTCTCTAGAAAAAGATAACACTAATACATGGCCTAATAGAAGCCTTTAAGACTACAAAAGAGTTTGATAGACACAGAAAAGATGCAGATGAGATCAAAACTAACAACAAGTAATATAGGATATTCACTTAAATTTAGCAGATAATTTGGAAGAAATATTTTTACCCAGAAACTCATTAAGTATGTGGAGCCCACTACCACAATGAAGTAATTGAGGCAACTAACATTGGGAAATTCAATGTTAATCTATCTTTACATGTGAGCGAGAAAGAAATAGAGGGATATATTGATAAAATTGGATAAGAAAGGGTGGAACGAAGCATTAAACTGGATTTTCGTACCGATTCATACAAATAAAAGCACATTTTGCATTTCTGAGAGGAGATCCCACTCAGAAATCTGGGCCCATACTTCCAATCTGACAGTCCTTTCATGGAGCAGAATTGTCAGAGGAAGGCAAAACGCACCCCTTTTACACAGCAGTCAGCCATTATATGCTGAAGTTCAAGTGTCCTGACTGCCACTTTGACATCTGCTGTACATCAATGCTTTCACTGGAATTGCTGCAGATGCTATACTGGTAAACACATTGGAGTATAAAGTAAGTACATAAGTGTGATGTTATGGTGCTGCAAAGGCAGGGTGCCAGGTTTTGTGTTGTGTTGGGGCTGGTACAGTGGAAAGGGGTTTGAATCTGAGGTGGGGGAGGTGTTTGGTCAAAGTTTGGTGGTGTAATAGGCCTGGGGAAGGTGTAGTTGGAGGTGTGAGAGTTAAGCATGAGGTCCATTTAATAATTACTCAGGAGTTAGATTATATATTTAGCAGTCTAACATTTCTGAGTAATTAATTTTAATCAGAACCATCCAAAGCCTCTGATTTAAATCAAGACTTTTGGGGAGAGTCCAGGCCTAGTGGGATGGCCCAGCAAAATATTCAATTTCCTGGCAATTCTTTCGGAGTTTACTGCGATGGGGAATCCACTGCAACCCATGCGCAGCTCCCATCTACACTGGAGTAACGACTGTCTGGCTAATGGAAAATCCAGGCCATTAATTCCAACAACAAATATGTTAATCTTCACTGACCTATTTCTATGCTGTAAAAACAGTGCAGTGTTCTTATGCAAGTTGTTGATAAATTGAAACTTTAATCGAGAATAAATTCATTTTCAATGTTTTTGGTTTTCACTATAACGTACCAATTATGACAATTCTGAAGTATTCAGAATATTTTTCCTGTTTTGCATATCTAATAGAAACATCGTCTTTAAATAGAAGTGTACCAGCTGCCAATCCTCAAGTTGATATCAAGCTTCACAAGAAATAGAACAGAATTGAAAAGGAGCAAGAATATAGATTGACTGAAACTCTACAATGCTAAAAATAACAATAGGAGTTAGAATAAACCTTGCATCTGTCTGACGGATCTGGCTTCAAATGAAAAAGGTGAAGGAGCCAATATCAGAAAAAGCAATGATAATCCAGAATGGTCAGCACGGTGGCTCAGTGGTTAGCACTGCTGCCTCACAGCTCCCTGAACCTACCCGTAGGCTACTGTCTGTGTGGAGTTTGCATGTTCTCCCCTTGTCTGTGTAGATTTCCTCCAGGTACTCCAGTTTCCTCCCATAGTCCAAAGATGTGCTGGTTAGGTGGATTGGCCATGCTAAATTGCCCATTGTGTCCAAAAATGTGCAGGCCATGTGGATTAGCCGTGGGAAACTTAGGGTTACAGGGATAGGGTGGCGGGGTGGGTCGGAGTGGGCTGCTGTTTGGAGGGTTGGTGTGTACTTAATGGGCCACATGGCCTCCTTCCCCAGTGTAGGGATTCTACAAACTGTACATTGATGCTTTCACTGGAACTGCTGCAGATACTGTACTGGGAAGCACATTTTCAGTGTGATATGTGGTGTCAAACAGCACAGGAAGCATCATGTCAGTGTAACATTAGATGTATTGTAACAGAAGGCTGCAGGGAAACATTAGCACAGTCGTTTGCCAATGTTTATAAAAGTTTTCTAACAGCACTTCGTCCAAAGACTGTGAGGTGCACAATACCAAAGTCTTGCTTTCAGGATTGAAGCTGGGAACTTGGCTCAAATTCAAAAAGCTTTGTGATACAATCAAACACTTTAAAGGGCCACTATTATTAAGAATTTCTTGCTCAGAACACCCTTGTTCTGCTTCGGCCATCTAATTAATTGTAGTAGTGATTCAAAATGCATCTAGAACCAGAAACTCAGCAGCAAGAATTACTTACCCTCTAGAATTGTGCTGGATTTTTCCAGGAATTAAATATGAACTTCCTGGACACTGCTTCAAGCAATCCAAGAGAACATTGGGTAAAAGGTAATGGTTCTAAAATAATTAATGTTGAAGACATATTAAGCTTCACTCCAAATTCTTGATGTCTCTCAGTCTCTGGGTGCAAAATCAAACAAACAGTCTTGCACAAGACTTTGGGGCAGCACGGTTGTTCACTGGTTAGCACTGCTGCCTCACAGCATCAGGGACCAGGTTCAATTCCACCCTTGGGTGACTGTCAATGTGGAATTTGCACATTCTCCTCATGTGAGTTTCCTCTGGGTGCTCTGTTTTCCTCCCACAGTCCAAAGATGTGCAGGCTAGGTGAATTAGCCATGCTAAATTACCCATAGCATTCAGGAATGTGTAGGCTAGGTGCATTGGGTTTCAAAGATAGGGTGGGAGGGGGAATGGATTGAGGTGGGATGCTCTTCGGAGGGTTGGTGTAGACTCATTGGACCGAATGGCCTGTTTCCATGCTATAGGGATTCTATGGAGATCTTGATAGGGTCAGAAATTAGATCCTTGACTCCTGACAATGTTAAGTAATTATCCTAACTTTTCAATGTAACCTGTACTTATTGCTATTGTACAATAAACTACCTCTTGTGACATAGGCGAAGTGCCTCTACTTATTAAGACTCACCAATTTTCCATTCTCTATCGTAGATAATTAGAAAGCCTCTTAGGCTCAGCACAGAAAGGAGAGTACAAATACTCCAACCACAAGCTGCCAGAGGTTGATACCCAGAACCCAATGTGACAAAAATAAGCAGAAGCATTAAAAATGGTGTATTTTCATTTGCTTGGAGCATTTCCACCAATGATTCTTAAAAACGTTGGTTAAAATGGAAGAACATTTGACTTGATGAAACACCAGAGACCATCAAAAGCAGGCACCCTGGCGATATGTTTCAGGAACACAGCACGCATCACTCCTCACCGATTCTGCCTTTTATGGAGACAATGGTAGGGTTGTCAAAAAGAATCAAAACAAACTCGGCAGGAAAAGAACGGAACACAGACACCTGCAGAGCTTTACTGAGGCAAATGGACTACAGGTCAAAATACCAGATGTCAAGCCATCTGATACCAGACAGTGACCAATCTGCATAGCTCCAAAGAGAGTCAGCTGAACTTGATGGGACAAATGGTCTTACTCGTGATATATATGACTCTATGTCCAATACAAAAACAGATGATTGGCCATCCAGATTGCTCTGTTTCAGATAAAACAGGGAACAACGAGATTTTAAAGTCTCCCTCTCAGTGGGAATTGTAGGTAAAAACTTACTGCCTAATTCCCACCATCAATATATTGGTTGTTACTTTCATAATAAATAGCTGCCTTAAAACAATTTAGGGATTTAAGTTGGGGTCCTCTGATATCACAAAGTGTCTAATGTCATGTTATTATTCAACTGCATGAAAAGTGCATCATGGATGCTGCAAACACCATTAGCTGGCTCTCTAGAGTAAAAAACAGCCGAATGCTACACGAGATTCCCCCTTCCCAAGAACAGACCTTCCCACAGCTATTTCCAAGTCCAGAGTGCTTGTTTCACACCCACAGACTGTGACGATGTAAATGGGGCCTGAGCCTTAAACTGGACTGACTGACCCTTGGTGGTCAGCAAAGTGCACTGATCACTCAAATGCCACTGAGAACAAAACAGTGCATTCAAATCATGGTAGTGACCAGCTCTTTAGAACAGCTGCCTAATTAATCAGGTGTAGAGCTGGATGAACACAGCAGGTCAAGCAGCATCAGAGGAGCAGGAAAGCTGATGTTTTGGGCCTAGACCCTTGTTCAGAAATGGGGGAGGGGAAGGGGGTTCTGAAATAAATAGGGAGAGAGGGGGAGGCAGAAAGAAGATGGATAAAGGAGAAGATAGGTGGAGAGGAGACAGACAGGTCAAAGAGGTGGGGATGGAGCCAGTAAAGGTGAGTGTAGGTGGGGAGGTAGGGATGGGATAGGTCAGTCCAGGAGGATGGACAGGTCAAGGGGGTGGGATGAGGCTCGTAGGTAGGAGATGGGGGTGGGGCTTGAGGTGGGAGGAGGAGATAGGTGGGAGGAAGGACAGGTTAGGGAGGCGGGGACAAGCTGGGCTGGTTTTGGGATGCGGTTGAGGGAGGGGAGATTTTGAAGCTTGTGAAGTCCACATTGATACCATTGGGCTACAGGATTCCCAAGCGAAATATGAGGTGCTGTTCCTGCAACCTTCGGGTGGCATCATTGTGGCACTGCAGGAGGCCCAGGATGGACATGTCGTCTGAGGAATGGGAGGGGGACTGGGAATTGCAGTTGTTTAGTTGTTCATCTCCCAAACCATTTACAACCTCATCACCTCAGGTGACCTCCCACCCACAGCCTCCAACCTCATCATTCCCCAACCCCGCACCGCCCGCTTCTATCTCCTTCCCAAAATCCCCAAACCTGACTGCCCTGGTCGACCCATTGTCTCCGCCTGCTCCTGCCCCACTGAACTTATCTCCACCTATCTCGACTCCATTTTCTCCCCCTTGGTCCAGGAACTCCCGACCTACGTCCATGACACCACCCACGCCCTCCATCTCCTCCAAAACTTCCAATTCCCTGGTCCCCAACACCTCATCTTTACCATGGACTTCCAGTCCCTATACACCTGCATTCCCCATGCAGATGGCCTAAAGGCCCTCCTCTTCTTCCTGTCCCGCAGGCCCGACCAGTCCACCTCCACTGACACCCTCATCCGCTTATCAGAACTTGTCCTCACCCTCAACAACTTCTCTTTCAATTCCTCCCACTTCCTACAGACAAAGGGGGTGGCCATGGGTACCCACATGGGCCCAAGCTATGCCTGCCTCTTTGTAGGTTACGTGGAACGATCCCTCTTCCGTAGCTACACTGACCCTAAACCCCACCTCTTCCTCCATTACATTGATGACTGTATCGGCACCGCCTCATGCTCCCACGAGGAGCTCGAACAGCTCACCCACTTCACCAACACCTTCCACCCCAACGTTTAGTTCACCTGGACTATCTCTGATACCTCTCTCTCCTTCCTGGACCTCTCTGTTTCCATCTCTGACAACCAGCTGGAAACCGATATCCATTTCGAGCCCACCGACTCCCTCATCTACCTAGAATACACCTCCTCCCACCCACCTTCCTGCAAAAATGCAATCCCCTATTCCCAATTCCTTCGCCTCCACCGCATCTGCTCCCAGGTTGAGGCATTTCACTCCTGAACATCTCAGATGTCCTCATTTTTCAAGGACCGCAACTTCCCCCTCCTCAGTGGTCGACAACGCCCTCGATCGTGTCTCCCGCACTTTACTCAACTCATCCCTCACACCCCCTCCCCGCAATAACAACCAAAACAGAATCCCCCTTGTCCTCATGTACCACCCCATCAACCTCCGGATCCAACGCATCATCCTCCGACACTTCCGCCATCTGCAATCCGACCCCACCACCAAAGACATTTTTCCCTCCCCACCCTTATCTGCTTT
>NW_025978458.1:0-6513 GCF_021869965.1 Rhincodon typus | reverse complement strand
GAGATTTTGAAACTTGTGAAATCCACATTGATACCATTGGGCTGCAGCAGGAGTTTTTGATCAGTTTCACAAAATGTGCACTGGCAGTTTGTCACAGGAATCAAAACACCACTTTGGAATGGCACTGTTGGAAGAGCTAGTGACTAAAAGTTTGTACAAGTCCGAACAAGATGTGGTACAGACCAGATGGACATTCACTGACACTTGGTAAAAAGATCAGAATTCAAATTCGATACAGCTGCTAAGGAAAAGGTTTCAGCTCATACAGCTATCCTTCTGTTTGATAATGAAATTCTGCCATCGGTTTCTGCAGTCATTTTCAAAACTGCATGATTAAGTTTAAATGACCTGAACAAAGCTGGCTAGTAAGAAATCTCTGAGATGTCAAAAAGTACCGTGAGAATAGTCATTTACAGAAATATTCAAACCCTTCCTCCCAAAGCGAAATATCACATCAAGTTTATTTTCAGTGACTTGAAAGCAATTATTTAAGTTAACAATTTGGTGTTTGACTGGACTACAGAAAATAGTCAACCTGACATCTACACGAACATCTTTTATCACATGGGAAAATCTTGTGTGTCTTCCAGCATTTTTTGTTCTGTGCATGGTAAATCAATGCAGATTATCTACTGGACATCTGAAAGGAAGCTCTCTTGATAATTGCACAGCGATCTCCTCTGACAGGAAGGAGCTGATATAGAAAAGCTACCACCCACCAACATTCTGACTGCACTGTTTAGAACTCTATGGATATATAGGTCCAGTGTGAAGATTTTTTTTTAAGAGCATTACCGCAAGAAAACTAAATTTTCTTCAAGATGCAAAACCGACAAACTTTCAGTCCCTCTCCAAATTCCTCTGACAAGCATGGCATGGTGGTTCAGTGGTTAGCACTGCAGCCTCACAATGTCAGGGATCTGGGTTTGATTCCATCCTTGGGCACCTGTCTGTGTGGAGTTTGCATATTCTCCCTGTGTCTGTGTGGGTTTCCTCCCACAGTCCAAAGATGTGCAGGCTAGGTGGATTGGCCACGCTAAATTGCCCCTTATGTTCAGGGATGTGTGGGTTATAGGGGGATGGGATACTCTGAGGGTCAGTGTGGACTTGTTGGGTTGAAGGACCTATTTCCACATTGTAGGGATTCTATGTCTAAGCACCTGGGGACAGTGCTCTGTATCACAGGCACTATGTGAATGCAAGCTGGTGATTGCATTTCCAGCCTTTGACCGATTTTAGGATTTATTTTTAAATGACACCAATTAGACACTGCGTAGTGCTGCACCTGGATGCCTGGCCTCAGCTATGAGTGCAGTAACTCTACAAGGGCAGTGTCTGGCTTTTGGCAACGGCTACTCTCACTCTCCACAGACGGCACGCGGCACCTACACACAGATTAGCAGAAATGCAATTCAAAAAGCAGCAGGGGCACTTCTCAGTAAATCGCTTCAGCTGTGGATAAATTGTACCATTTCCAGGAGGCAGCTCACTCGCTTCTTGCGTACCGTAATTGCCAGCTACGAAGATGTAAATATCGGTAAACATCCATCGAGTAGTCAGGAATTGAAGTCCAGTGAATAAAACATTGTGGTTCTGGAGTTTTCTTTTTGTTTCGCTTTGTGTTTTGAAGTCTGCTGATTATTCACCTTCCTCACTCATAGCAGATCCCATAGTTGCAAGGATTGGAGGGTTTGAGCTGTGGGGAGAGGCTGGGGCAATTTTTTCCTGGAGCATCGAGTGCAGATGGGTGACCTTATAGAGGTTTATAAATCATGAGGGGCATAGATAGGGTGAATGAGCGACATATTTTCCCCAGGGTGGGGGAGTTCAAAACTAGAGGGCATAGGTTTAAAGGTGAGAGGGGAAAGATATAAGAGAGACCTAAGGGGCAACTTTTTCATGCAGCGGGTGGTGTGTGTATGGAATGAGCTGCCAGAGGAAGTGGTGGAGGCTGGTACAATTACAACATTTAAAGGGCATCTGGATGGGTATATGAATAGGAAGGGTTTAGAGGGATATGGGCCAAATGCTGGCAAATAGGACTAGATTTATAAAGGATATCTGGTCAGTATGGATAATTTGGACCAAAGGGTCTGTTTCTGTGCTGTATATCTCTAGGACTCTAAGTCATTCCTATCACTTTCCTTTATTGTTCTAGTGAACAGTGAATTACCCTAAGTATGGCTTATTCCATGCACTGCTTAAACTCAGAGGCATCAATTCTAACCCATCTTGTCCAAGAATGTCATTTACTAACACAAGAAGTAGGAGGAGTAGGCCACTCAGCCCCTCAAACTGCTCCCCCATTCAATAAGATCATTGCTGATCCAACTACTCCACATTCCCACCTACACAGATAGCCTTTCATCCTATTGCTTAGCAAGAATGTGTACAGCCCCTGCCTTAAAAAGATTCAAAGACTCAACCTCCACTGCCTTCTGAGGAACAAGTTTCAAAGACTCATGTTCCTCTGAGACAAAAAGAATTAAGGCTCATCTGCTGCCAAATTCCTGCTCCCAACCATTGGCCAGATGGTGAATCAGACAGTGTTTAGATCGGAACTCGGAAATATTTACATAAAACAAAACCATTAAAATTGGGGTTGACTAACTAGGGATGCCATCTACTTCAATGATGTGTCTGTACTAACTTGGAAAATGTACAGGGGAAGGACTTCAGATGTCTAATCCTGGAAATGGGAATTCAGAAATCCAGCATCAAATTTAAGAAGGCTCACAGTTAGCTGGATGGCTGGTTTGTGATGCAGAGTGATGCCAGCATTGTGGGTTCAGTTCTTGTACTGGCCAAGGTTACCATGAAGGACTCTCCTTTTCAACCTCTCCCCTTGCCTGAGGCGTGGTGACTCTCAGGTTAAACCACCCCCAGTCATCTCTCTCTCTCTTTCTCTCTCTAATGAGAAAGCAGTTCTATGGTCTGGTAAGAATGTGCCAACTTTACCCTTACCTATTAAAATAAAGAAGCAAAGGCATCTCGAGACTGGTGACTGACTGGGAATGATAGGAAGGTGGTGGCTTAAAGTAAGAATATCCTTAAAAAGAGAGAGAGAAAAACACAAAATCTGCAATCACCTCAAGCAGTCAAACTGAGATTGGCTCTGCACACAATGTGTTGACACTTCAGCAGGTGAAAAAGGTGACTGTCATGCATGGTGGCTCAGTGGTTAGCACTGCCACTTCACAGTGCCATGGACCCGGGTTCGATTCCACCCTCGGGTGATTGTCTGTGTGGAGTTTGTACGTTCTGCGTGGGTTTCCTCCAGGTGCTCTGGTTTCCTCCCATAGTCCATAGATGCACAGGCTAGGTGGATTGGCTATGCTAAATTACCTGCAGTGTCTAGGGTGGGAAATGCAGGGATACAGTAGGGGGTGGGATTCTCTTCAGAGGAGCAGCGTGGACTTGATGGGCTGAATGGCCTGCTTCTACACTGTAGGGATCCTATGATTTTGTACCCAAATTAAGACAAACAGTTTGCATTGCTGAGATACCAAAAACACTTTCCATCCTTTATAGACAAACCAGGCTAAGAGGAAGGAAAAATAGCAGTGGCACAATAAAGTCCCGGATTTCTCCCTCTTCTGCGGATGGTTGGGATTTGAACCCTGCGGAAACCAGGCCAGTGAGCAGTTCAAATCTTCTGGGTCACTCAATACCACGAAGCAGCTTGGGTCCTACCCTTGCCAACCTTGAGCAACACACTCCAAGCTGAAAAAATTATTCCAGAAAGCATGTTCGCCTCTAAAACAGAAGGTTGTAGGCCCAAACCCCATGAGACAGTTTACAGGAACTTTGGCACAGCAGTGAGGTATCATCATAAGTGTGCTGCTTTGTTGGAGGAGCTATCTTTTCAGTGAGCCATCTGCCTGAAGTGGATGGAAGAGAAAACACTGTATGAGAGCAAGGAGAAGAGCAAGTTGTATTGGCCAACACATCTTCCCCAAGTGACGATTCCCACAACAGTGGATTGTCTCTTTCATTTGCTCTCCATTAATGAGGGCCTTGCTGGGTCCAAGTTGGTTGTTACATTTTCCTGTTTTCATCTATTGTTTTCCATTTTCATAACATCATTGGCAACAGCAAGCCCACTTACAAAAAAAAATGTCTAATTCAAGCTCCATTCTTCCTCCAGCTGCTCTGATCATTTCTAAATACCCTCGAACATGGTCACGTGAGCATTGAGATTCCTTCCTTCAGTAAATCCATCACTTTATTTTGAGATCTGCCTTTGTCCCATCATCAGCTTTTCCATCATTGCCACTCATAAACAGGACATCAGCATTCTAAAATTCATAAGAGCTTGGTTTGAAAGATAGGGAAGTCGACATTTCGGGTCTGGACCCTTCCTCAGGACTGATGAAGAGTCCAGACCGAAACGTCGACTCTCCTGCTCCTCAGATGCTGCCTGACCTGCTGTGTCCCTCCAGCTCCACATTTTATCAACTCTGACTTCCAGCATCTGCAGTCCTTGCTATCTCCTTGGTTTGAAGGATGTCCATTTGTTAGGTTGTGTTTTGGCCACTTTTTCCTTAAAGGGGGATACACTTTCCAGAGGGAGTGCAACACATCATTACCAGACTAAATTCCTGAGATGGCAAAACCGACCTAAGACTCTTTTAAAAAAACTCTTTTAAATTAAAAAAAAGGGATGAAAATTGTGTTGATCAGGCCTTCCCAAACTGTGGGTCATGATCAGCCCAAACAGCTGAGGTCTGGGCAACTTTTCAACACTAGACAGGGTTGTGATGGGAAGATGTTTGGGAAGCATTGGGATAGTTGCTGAAAGAATGTTTCTCCTGGTTTTCAGACGTTGGTGGGGGGGTGGGGGGTGGGTGTGGAGGTGCGGTGGCAAGGCTGGGAAAAAAAGAGGAGAGGGGTCCATAACTAGGTGTCACAATAAGGTGAAGGCCATTTTGGACCTGGATCATACAATCCCTAGTGTGTGGAAGCAGGCCATTTGGCCCATAGAGTCCACACCAACCCTGTGAAAGAGTTTCCCTCCCAGACCCACCCCTCTACCCTATCCCTGTAACCCTGCATTTCCCATGGTCAATCCACCTAGTCTGCACATTTTTGGACTGTGGGAGAAAACCAGAGCACCCGGAGGAAACCCACGCAGACATGGGGAGAATGTGTAAACTCCACACAGACAGTCGCCCGAGGCTGGAATCAAACCCGGGTCCCTGGTGCTGTGAGGCAGCAGTGTTAACCACTGACCCACTGCGCTATCATGAAATCCTTCACTCAGAGGGTAGTGCATCTCTGGAATTGTCTACACACAAGGACCTTGGAAGCTCAGTGGTTAGCACTGCAGCCTCACAGTGCCAGAGACCCAGGTTCGATTCCACCCTCAGGTGACTATCTGTGTGGAGTTTGCACATTCTCCTTGTGTCTGCATGGGTTTCCTCTGGGTGCTCTGGTTTCCTCCCACAGTCCAAAGATGTATAGGTTAGGCAGATTGGCCATGCTATATTGCCCGTAGTGTTCAGAGATGTGCAGGTTAGGTGGGTTATAGGGGGACGGGTCTGGGTGGGATGCTCTGAGGGGCGGTGTGGGCTTGTTGGGCCAAAGGGCCTGTTTCCACACTGTAGGGATTCTATGGTTCCATGGTATGCATAAGACTGAGATTGATTGATTTTAATGACATCAAAGGAGTTGGGGAAAATGATGTCTAAGTAGACATGATCCAGAATGATGGAGCTAGGTCAAAGACAGAATGGTCTACTCTCCTGCTTCAAGGTTGCAGGAGAACAAAGTGGAGTGTTTAGATCATGAATGAACATACAATGTAATTGTGATCGATGCATCTGTTTAACATTGGTGACATCAGCAAAGACAGAAAAGCCAGGATGAGGACAGGTGGGGGGGCAGAGAGAGACGGGATAATGTTAAATCTCCAGCCATCCTCTGCTGGAAGAAAAATGGAAGTGAACAACAAGCCTACAACTCTTTTTACACTGCATTATCAAATACTTTTGTGATGTTTCCTCCACTATCGGGTCCAAACGTGTTTTTGTACACGTTGGAAGTCAGTATTAAAGCTGGTCACAGCGTGAACATGAGGCCACAGCTGTTGAACTTGGCAAGTGGTCACATGCTGCCAACTTAGAAGGGTTTCAGTCAGCACTGAGTAAGAAGTCCAGCAGCAAATACACTTCACGCAACAGGAAACCTTTTTATTTCTAATTACTTAAATCTGTCTATTCGACCCAAAGAATCAAACCACTTCTCATCTCCGTTTGGAGACCTCCAGCATGATGCCCAGGGCATGTTCACCAACGTTTTACCCATGCATCAAATTACAAACCAGCATCACATTGAAGGAGGTGAAGAAATGCTATTAGAAGGGTTTCTTTTGGGTTTGGTGGGGGAGAAAAGGAAACAGCTTTAACAAAAGAGACACACACTGAATAACAAGGTGCAGAGCTGGATGAACACAGCAGGCCAAGCAGCATCATAGGAGCAGAAAGGCTGACGTTTCGGGCCTAGACCCGAGGC
>NW_025978457.1:0-6515 GCF_021869965.1 Rhincodon typus | reverse complement strand
TCAGATTCTCCAGCATCGGCAGTTCCCACTACCTCCAACCTATTCAGCCCCTAAATATAGCTCAAACTGTACAACCCTGGCAACATTCTTGTAAATCTTTTCTGAACCTTCTCATGTTTCACAACATCTTTCCTGTAGTAGGCTGAACAGAATTGAACACAGTATTCCAAAAGTGACCTAACCAATGTCCTGTATGGTCACAACATGACATCCCAACTCCTACACTCAATGCACTGACCAAACATACCAAAAGCCTTCTTCACTACCCTTTCTACCTGTTCTTCATTCAGCTTAAATCAGAGTCCTCCAGTCTCGATCCCTTTGCCAATGGGGAACAATTCTCCCTATCTATCCTCTTCAAACTCCTCATGGCTTTGAACTCATACATCAAATCTCATCCTAACATTCAATTCTCTAAGGAGAAAAGACACACCTTCTCTAATCCTTCCATGTAGCTGAAGTCTCTCATCCCTGGAACAACTTATGCATTTTCTTTTTTGACACCTTCTCCACTATCTTCAAGCGTTCGTAAATTGTGCTGCCCACAATTTCCAACATAGACTCACAGATGTTCATAGCACAGAAGAAGGCCATTCAGCCCAACATTCCTGTGCAGATTAACAAAGATCTCACTGCAGTGGTCATATTCCAGTTCAGGATAAATCAGTATTTTCCAAAGGTTCACCTTAAACTCCTTGCTTTGTCCATTATAGCCTGCAAAGAAATTTCATGAGTCTGTTATCTGGAATAGGCCTGTTATCTTATGGGGAAAGGTTGGACGGAGTAAGCTTCTATATGCTAGAGTTTAAAAGAGTCAGAGTTGATTTAATTGAAACCTGTAAGGTCCTGAGGGATCTTGACCAGATGAATGTGGAAAGGATGCTTCCTCTTGTACAAGAATCTAGAACTAAGGATCACTCCTACAAGATGGATTGAGTTGGGAGGTCATACTGCAGCTCTTCAGGACATTGGTTAGGCCAGTTTGGAATGCTGCATTCAATTCTGGCCTCCCTGTTAGAGGAAAGATATTATTAAACTTGAAATGGTGCAGAAAGGATTTACAAGGATGCTGACAGGGTTGGAGGATTTGAGCTATAGAGAGAGGCTGAATAGGCTGGGGCTATTTTCCCTGGGGCATTGGAGGCTCAGTGGTGACCTTAATAGAGCTTCATAACATCATGATGGGCACGCATAGGGTGAATAGCCAAGGTCTTTTTCCCAGGGTAGGGCAGTCCAAAACTAGAGCACATAGGTTTAAGGTGAGAGGGGAAAGATTTAAAAGGAACCTGAGGGGCAACTATTTCACGCAGAGGGTCATGCATATATGGAACGAGCAGCCAGAGGAGGTGCTGGAGACAGGCACAATCTGAACATTTAAAAGTTAACTGGATGGGTACATGAATAGGAAGGGTTTAGAGGGACATAGGCCAAAAGCTGTCTCAACTACTTGTGCCCTCACAATTTTATACGTCTCAATCATATCCCTCCTCAATCTCGCCTACTCCAAAGAAAACCACCTGAATCTATCCAATCTCATTACTGGAACTCTCCCGCCCAGAAAACATCCCTCTCCTGTGCATTTGCATCCCTCCTATAATGTGGATTCCATAACTACACACAATACTCTAGCTGTGATCCAACCAAAGTCTTGTATGGTCCCAACATAAACTTCCTGCTCTTAAACTGTATGCCTCAGGTAATAAAGGCAAGAATTCAATATGTTTACTTTGTCCACCTGTCCTGATACCTTAAAGAACTGGTGGACATGCACACCAAGGTCTCTCTGATCCTCGGTGCTTCCCAGGGACCTCTGTTCATCATGTTTGCCTTGTTTATCCTGCCCAAGTTCATCACCTCATATTTATCTGGATTAAATGTTATTTACCACTAATCAATCCATCTGACCAGCTGTCTATATCCTCCTGTAATCTAAGGCTATGCTCCTCACTATTTATCACCCAACCAAGTTTCCACTATCTACATGATGGACTCCACCCATTTATAAATTACTATCCTTGGGAGAATCTAAGATGTATCAAATGTGCTGTATTGTTTGTGTATTTGTTACTGAGGCTGTGTTTCAGTAACAAAAACATGAATTTACTTTAGTATTAAGCCTTATGCCTCACAATAGATCATCAAGATCTTAAGTGTAATGTATTTATTAATATGTAATAACGATACTCCATTTATCAAGACTGAGCCTGTGTTCTGCCTAAGACATCAATTATGAGGCCGTTGTTCCCCACTGTGTGTCAATAATATAAACTAATACCTTTAAGAAGGATTAGTGGCAGTGGATCTATTCAAGACCTCCCTGAAGGTTTCAGCAGAAGCCATCATGTACAAGAGCTTCCGCACAACTTTTATAATTGTATCCTTTAATTTCAATTGCCTCACGTCCTTTCAACCAAATATATATCATTTCATAGTAGTTTGCATTCAGCTTTATCTGTTGCATGTCCTCCAATTCCAACTGTCACCTTGTAGCCGTGACTCAGATCTCTTTACAGTTCACAATACCTATGCACTATGTATCATTTGCAATTTCTGAAACTGTTTTCCTGATCACTCAAGTCAAGGTTATTAACGTAGGTCAAGAAATACAGTGGTCCCAGTACTGATCCCTGGCTAAACTCACTATATAACTTGCTTCGGCCTGAAAAATGATCATTTGCCTTTAATTTCTGTTTCATTTTACTCAGCAGACTTTGTACAATTGTGATCTCCGCTGATGCTATAATCAAACATGTCAGATTCCAGACTGATTTCTGGCTTGATAGCTTGATTTGTTTTGGTTTTGGTTTTAACAAAGTGGTCTCTCACTGAAGCATAAGCATTAAATGTTGCAGATTTCGTTTTAATGATTAAAGAGAATTGATTTCAATACAGAAATGAAGATAAAATTATATACACATAGCAAAAGTTCAAAGAGTTTGAAACACAAGGTAAAATATAACCTTATTCATTCCCAAATCACTCCTGTACCAGTATCCAAAAACACCCCTTGCACACTACTCCTAACAAAAAACCAAAAATCTCTTTCTCTAACACTTCAAGAGGCTGTTGTGACTTCAACTCCCAGTCTGCAAAATTAGTGAGTCTTTTCCAGGATCTTTCATACAGCTATGTTTAAATGTTCTCAGCTTCAAATAACTGCTTCAGGCTTTACCTGAGCATTTCTGGTCTGAAACTCCCTAAAGCTGTTTTAAAAGAAATCACCATGCTTACAGGAATATCTCTAAATCAAAGTCTTTCAGGCACACCAGAAAACACATTTTTCACTCATTTAAAATTCAAAAATCCAAAAACTTAAAATATGTGTTACTAAATACATTTGCATATATCACACAACCTACATCACAATATCCTCATTGTCACTGCCACTTCATTTCTACAGGCTTTAACTTTCTGACCTGCCTATTACTTGGCACTTTGTCAATTAACTTCTGAAAGCCTATGTAAATCTTATCAACCCTCTCCAAAAAATTCAAGTAAGTTAATTATATCCAATTTGCCTTGAGCAAGTTCATGCTGGCTTTCCTTAAATAATCCATATATTTTCAAGTGATTGTTAATGCTGTCCTAGATTATCATTTCTAAACGCTATCACACCACTGAAGTCAAACTAATGATCCTGTTGGGCTTATCCTGGTAAACATCTTTGAATTAGGGTACAACATTTGAAACTTTCTAGCCCTCTGACACAATTACTGCACAATTGGAAAATTACAGCCAGTACTTTTGCAATTTCCACTCTTTCAGTCTTGAATGTGTGTTCCCAGGCCCTTGTGACTTTCCAACTTCATGTACAGATACCTCCTCAGCATCATCTCGTAACCCATCATTTTGCACCATGACATTGGCAGTACCTCTCCACAGGAAAGATAGATACAAAGTTTTTATTTAGTACTCTTTGTTTTGGACATTTTCAATTCAAGCTGGTTGAGTACAATCTGTCTATTATGTACAAATGAAGGAACAGCCTTTTTTATTATAACAATACTTCTACTGTTACATGTGATCCATAATTTGCCAGCAATCACAGAACAATCCTGAATGTGCTAACAGCTAAACTAACAAACAGTTCAGACTATCAGTCAAGTTCATAATATGGTTCATTTATACTTGCTGGAATTAATATAAGTGCATACAAGGACCCATCATCTGCAAACAACAAATTATATTCAAGCCTTGTGCATTTTTCAACTTTATGGGAAATTGAAGAGCTTATGGGCAGAATCTTACAAGGAACTGAATAAAATGTGGCATAATTGCATGATAAGACCAAGAATGTCTATCTTGACTTCAGGAACAACTCACCGCATCTTTCAACGAAGTTCTAGGCGTCAATGCGTGATTATCACTCAGCAGCAATGAGTTGCCGGTAATGGGTGATTATTGCTTGTTAAGGCCCTTATTAATTGCACATCTCATCTTATTAATATACAGTATTCTACTTTCTGCCTGCCTTGAGCATGCTAGACGTTGAGAATTCTCAACATGGAATTCAGAGCGGGTACCTGATGAGGTATAGATGATAGTGAGGAAGGTTATCAAAAATTACAAGAGAGATCTCGATCAGATGGGGAATTCGGCTGAGGATTAACAAGTGCAATTCAATACAGGTAAGTATGAAGTGTTGCACTTTGGAAAGTCAAATCAAGGTAGGACTTATACAGTAAATAGTAAGGTCCTAAGGAGTGTTGTGTAACAGAGGGACCTAGGAGAATAAGTCATAGTTTGTTGAAAATGGCGTCACAGGTGGACAGGGCGGTGAAGAAGGTATTTAGCATGCTGGCCTTCATCAGTTGAGGCACTGAGTTTCGGAGTAGGGATATTATGTTACAGATCTATAAGTCATTGGTGAGGCCGTACCTGGAATATTGTGTATAGTTTTGGTCACCCCTGTTATAGGAAAGACATAGTTAAACTGGAAAGTGTGCAAAGAAGATTTAGTAGTATGTAGCCAGGCCTAGTAGGCCTGAGAAATAGGGAGAGGTTGGGCAGGACAGGGCTTTATTCTTTGGAATGTAGGAGATTGTGGGGTGAACTTTTAGATGTATAAAATCATGAAGGGATAGACAGGATGAATGCAGATAGCCTTTTTCCCAGGGATGGGGAATTGACAACTAGAAGGCATAGGTTTAAGGTGAGAGGGACAAAATTTAAGAAGGACCTGAGGGACAAACTCTTCATGCAGAGTGATGCATGTATAGACTGGGCTGCCAGAGAAAGTGGTTGAGGCTGGTACAATAGCAAGATCTGAAAAAACACATTTGGATAGGTACATGGATAGGATGGGTTTAGAGGGACATGGGCCAAATGCGGGCAATTGGAACCAGCTGAGTGGTCACCATGGTCAGCATGGACCAGTTTGGGCTGAAGGGCCTATTTCCATGTTGCATTACTCTATGACTCTATGACTTCAGCTCACCACTTGCATCAATGGACCTCCAGGTTTGGCACCAGGTACTAACACCTCAGGGCACATTCCATAGACACTGGTCCCACACAAACCACTTCCCATGGACATCGGCATCTGAAAAAATGCCAGCCTCTAAGAACAGTCATGGCACATCCATGATCTACCACGTCAACATTGCATACAAGGACACAGCAGCAAGCCATTGTAATACTACAGCACTGTGTAATTGGGGACACACAGCCAGCTCAAGGAATGGATTAAGCTGCATCTCCAATGTGTTCAGCTTTATGGCAATCACTGAGCCTACCTGAATGCTCACAGCATCCCTGCTTTGCATTACCTGGTCTTGTCTTTTTGCACCCAGTCCCTCAGGCACCAGGCTCACAGTACTCCTCTTTCGCCATGCTGTTTAGTGCAGGCACAAAGCCCAGAATCTCATCTTTATTGCCAGCAGACCTCAGTCACATCGAGGGAGATAGCCCTTGGCAAGAGGATCCCCGCACAGTAAGTCAAGGGTGGTCTCTGTTACACTTCCAGGGGTTTGGACACACGGCATCAATCACTTAGAACCGACACAGTCAGGATCCTCTCCTCTAAAGGGGTGAGGAGCCAAATGTTAGATGGCCGTCCACCCGCCTTCACTCTATATGCCTGATCCTGCTTCCGTCCTGCAATGAGAGAGGGGGAAGTATTAAGGAAGATGAAATTAGAGTCATGGAATCATAGAGTTCCGACAGTGGGGAAGCAGGCTATTTGACCTATCGAGCCCATATCACCCCTCTGAAGAGCATCCCACCTAGTCACACCCCATCCCTGTAACCCTGCATTTCCCATGGCTAATCCACCTGACCCGCACATCATTGGACTGTGTGAGGAAACCTGAGCACCCAGAGGAAAGCCATGCAGACACGGGGAGAATGTGCAAACTCCAGCCAGACAGTCACCCGAGGGTGGAATCGAACCCAACTCCCTGGTGCTGTGGCCCATTGGATGACAGAGCTGGATGAACACAGCAGGCCAAGCAGCATCATAGGAGCAGGAAGGCTGACGTTTCGGGCCTAGACCCTTCATCAGAAATGGGGGAGGG
>NW_025978456.1:6149-6515 GCF_021869965.1 Rhincodon typus | reverse complement strand
AAGGGTTGGCAGCGGGATGGTGACTGCGTGTTGCCCAGTCCATGCCTTGGCACCGGTGGGTACAGCTCACCCTGTGGATTCGGCCTTCGCTTGTGAGATTTGTGGCTGTTTGGCCCATCGCCTCCATACTGGAACGTGGAATTGGGAGCCTGCAAAGGCACATCTGTGATGGTGCAGCGGACACGGCGTCGGAAAGGGGAGGCTGTTCGGCCCATTGGCCCCTTGCTCCTCGGGAAAGAGCCGTCCGACCTCGTTCACGCTCGCCCAGCTCTCATTGAGGAGCCCTCGGGAGTTTTCCATCTCCCCCACCACTCACGTCGCTGAATCACCCAGGGTGGGGGCAGGAGGCAGGCTCCATAAATGTCG
>NW_025978456.1:5902-6049 GCF_021869965.1 Rhincodon typus | reverse complement strand
CTCTGTCTCGCTCGCTCTCTGTCTCGCTCGCTCTCTGTCTCGCTCGCTCTCTGTCTCTCTCGCTCTCTGTCTCGCTCGCTCTCTGTCTCCCTCTCTCTCTCTCCCCTCTCTTTTTCACTTGCCCTCCTCTCTCTATGCCTTGCTCTC
>NW_025978456.1:5050-5252 GCF_021869965.1 Rhincodon typus | reverse complement strand
CTCTGTCTCGCTCGCTCTCTGTCTCGCTCGCTCTCTGTCTCGCTCGCTCTCTGTCTCGCTCGCTCTCTGTCTCGCTCGCTCTCTGTCTCGCTCGCTCTCTGTCTCGCTCGCTCTCTGTCTCTCTCGCTCTCTGTCTCGCTCGCTCTCTCTCCCCCCTCTTTTTCACTTGCCCTCCTCTCTCTATGCCTTGCTCTCTTTCTTT
>NW_025978456.1:3968-4287 GCF_021869965.1 Rhincodon typus | reverse complement strand
CTCTGTCTCGCTCGCTCTCTGTCTCGCTCGCTCTCTGTCTCTCTCGCCCTCTGTCCCCCTCCCCTTTCCTGATCTGCACCCTCCCTCTCTGCCTCTCCCCCTGCCTTCCCCCACCCCCTCTCTCTGCCTTTCCCTCCTCTGTCTCTGCCTTCCACCTTTCTCTCTCTCTGCCTTCTCCCCCGCCTCACGCCCCTCTCTCCCTCTCTCTGCCTCGCCTGCCCTCCCCTACCTTCTTTGCTGCTCCCGCCTCCTCACCGTTCCCTGATTTCTTCCTCCCCTCTCTTTTTCACTTGCCCTCCTCTCTCTATGCCTTGCTCTC
>NW_025978456.1:1857-3111 GCF_021869965.1 Rhincodon typus | reverse complement strand
CTCTTTTTCACTTGCCCTCCTCTCTCTATGCCTTGCTCTCTTTCTTTCTCTCTCTCTCTCCCTCTTACCCCCCCACCCCCTCACAGTTTCAGCCTCCGCACCAGACGAGCTGTGTGTCCCTCTCGGATGAGCCAAGCTCTTGAATGAATTGTGTGATGATTGATGAGTGATCTCGGCCACCTTCTCAAACAGTAAAAGGTGTGTGTTAAAAATGAAAACTGTAGCAGCTTCTGTTTCTCAAGAAAGTGAAACGTAGAGCTGTGGACACTGGAGGTTGAAAGCCGAAGGTGCTGGAGAAGCTCAGCGGCTCTGGCAGTGACCGTGGAGAGAGACAGCGAGACAAACAGTTAACAATATCTCCTTCAGGATAGTCAATCGCACTGTCCTGTTAAACTTATTTTATCGATACCTGGCAGTCACTCGTGACCCAGTACTGAGGGACAGTTTTGACCCTTTCTTAGGGATTTATTTTAACACACCCCTCCTCCTCACTTTTTAAGGGGGGAGGCTTCTTCCGAGCTACGTTAAACCAGCTGCAAAAAGGGAGCCAGCGACTCGGAAGAGGTGCTTTCACAGAGTTAAATTTGGGAAATTATGAACAAAACCACCACTTTGCACTCCAGCTCCTGCGGTACCCATCAGCCACAGAAGAAGGGGAAAGAGGAGCGAGGGAGTCAGAGAGCCATACAGCACAGACACAGACCCTTCGGCCCATCTCATCTGTGCCGACCCAGATATCCTAAATTAATCCAGTTCCATTTGCCAGCGTTTTGGCCCATATCCCTCTTAAACCCTTCCTATTCATTTACCCATCCAGATGCCTTTTAAATGTTGGCATTGTTCCAGCCTCCACCACTTCCTCTGGCAGCTCGTTCCATACACGCACCACCACCTCTGTGAGAAAATGTTACCCCTCAGGTCCCTTTTAAATCTTCCCCCTCTCACCTTCAACCTATGCCCCTCTAGTTTTGGATTCCACTACCCTGGTGGGGGGGGGGTGCGGCAGAGACCTTGGCTATTCACCCTATCCGTGCCCCTCATGATTTTATAAACCTCTATAAGGTCACCCCCTCAGTGTCTGACGCTCCAGGGAAAACAACCCCCAGCCTCTCCCTATCGCTCAAGCACCACAATCGACACCAAAGCGTTACCCATTAGGCCACGCGGTTGCTCCAGCCCCAAACCACCCACAGCCCCTCTTTAAAGGGGCAAAAAAAAACATCTTCAGAAGAAAGTTGGTGAAAACATTGTGAG
>NW_025978456.1:0-1757 GCF_021869965.1 Rhincodon typus | reverse complement strand
CATCATTCGCCACCCTCCTGCAAGCTCTGGTGCAGTCATGTTTCTGCCTGTTTTTCACCTCTGACATTTTATAGATTGAACTAAAAACTCTGCAGGCTGGTTGGAGAACGTAAAGGTTGCAGTACATAGCACGATACTCAGGCACATCAGGAGCATACCCCCGTTCAAACAGAGAGTTCCACAGTGCTGAGGAACCAGGCCCGTTTCCCTGTCTTACCGCTCACACCTCGCACATCCTCCCCCCAGGGCTAGGGCCAAAAACCCTTTAACAACACGAGGCTCTCGTTCAGACTGGAAGTTCTTCATTGCCAAGCAGCTACCTATTCGTTAACCCTTCGACTACTTCTGGTCTGTTTGTATAAATGTTGCATATCCGCTCAGGTTATCCACTTGGAGCACCAGTGTGGAGTAAATGCTGTCTCCCCTCGCATCAAACTCTCCCAGGTCAGGGAGATGGATATGGAGTAAAGCTTCCTCTACACTGTCACCCATCAAACACTCCCAGGACAGGGACAGCACAGTGTTAGATACAGAATAAAGCTCCCTCTACACTGCTTCCCCCCTCATCAAACACTCCCAGGACAGGGACAGCACGGGGTTAGATACAGAGTAAAGCTCCCTCTACACTGTTTCCCCTTCCCCATCAAATACCCCCAGGAGAGGGACAGCACGGGGTTAGATACAGAGTAAGAGCCCACATGGATTAGTGATGGGCTCCGACCTGGACTCCCCACTGAGTGACTATCCTGCCAGTGGGACACGTTGCTGGCAGAGTTTACAGAGCAGGGTAGTGGCAGGAAGAGGGGCGTGCAAAACCTACGGCTGTGTTTAGGACATCGCCAGAGCAGTGAATACCTCCGCAGGCAACGCCCTTGCTTTGGTAAACTGACGGTGGCGTGCAGGAGGTGGGTCGCTGATGTACACACCTAGACCAGAAACGTTTTACTCAGGCAGCCTGTGTCAATGTCACCGCAGTGCTGCGGTTAGGAGCTACCTGTGGGCAAATTGGCACGCCGCACATCATGTTTCGTCCAAGTGGCCGGCGAATCCTGAGCTGTTAGAGACTTTGGAACTCTTGTGTCTTGTTGCCGTTACATTTCAGCCTTTAAGATCGTGCACATTAGAAGGAGTAGGAGTCTCTCCGGCCTGTCTGGTCTGTAAGACCACGGCTGATTGGATTATGGGTTCGTGCCCACATTGTTCTTTTGCCCCGCACTTGTATCGCTTGAAACGGCCCTGAATATATTCGCTGCACAGGTTCCCCACTGCTTGCTGCAGGTTTTTGGTGCCTGGTTCAAATTGATCAGCTAAATTCAGAAGCCTGTGGAATTGGTAAAACCTGCCGCTCTGGCCTTTCGATGGAAATGTTTCAGTTCGGCTGCGCTCTGTGAACCCGCAAACTTTCAAGCTGCTGCTCACGGCCATCCATTTTAGTTCTCTCAACAACAGGCAAAAAACACATCACCTTTTAAAGGGACCACGCAATGCTTTCCCCACCCCCGAGCATTTCACAGACACCACATTCCTGCTTCCCAATCCACAAGATCCCAACTCCACTGGAGTGTTTATGGGGAATCCTATAGGGGAGAGAGTGTCAGTATTCATAGGCAATCCCCAGGGCAGGGGGAAGTGTGTCAGTATTTACAGGGAATCCCAGGGGTGGGGATGTCAGTATTTACAGCGGGGGGGGGGGAGGGTCTCAGTTTTACGGGGGGGTGGGGATTTAAGGGTGTTGTTGGGGGGGGGTGGCAGTATTT
>NW_025978455.1:0-6516 GCF_021869965.1 Rhincodon typus | reverse complement strand
CCACGCACTTAACTCCAAATCACACTGTAGCATATGCGCATCCTCCTTGGAGATATGACGTTTAAATTTCCTCATCTAAATTATTAACAGATATTGGGTATAACTGGGGTCCAAGCACTGATGCCTGCGGTACCACACTGGTTACTGGCTGCCACTCAAAAAATGACCTGTTTGTTCTTGCACTTTGTTTCCTCTCTGTCAATACACTACCCCCAATCCCATATGCTTCAACTTTACATGCTAATCTCTTCTGTTAGGTATTTTGAATGCTTTCTCAAAGCCCAAGTAAACTACATCCACTGCCTCCCTATCAACTCTAAACTTTGCATTCTTGAAACATTCCAGCAGATTTGTCCATCTGTATTTCCCTTTCATAAATCCAGGCTGATTGACTCTCTCCAATCTTGTCACTGTTTTCCAGTTTTCGGCTAACCAGTCTGTAAATCGATGTTTTCTCTCCACCTCCTTTTTTCAAAGAGTGGACTTACATTAGCTCCCCTCCAATCCATAGGAATTGTTCCAGAGTCCATCGAATCTTGAAAAAATGACGATCAATTTCCTCTATTCAGATTCAGGCCCCTAGTTTCAGAATGTGTCCACGATCTCATGGTCCACTATCGCGTGGGCCACTTTAAGTACTCTGGGCTGTCGATTACCAGGTGCTGGGATATGTTGGCTTTTAATCCCATCAATTTCCTCAACACCATTTTCCTACTAATACTGATTTCCTTCAGTTTCTCCCTCTCCTGCATTCCCCAGCATTTTAAGGATATTATTCTGTCATTCGTTCTGATGACAGAACCAAAATATGTGGTTAATTGTTCTGCCATCTCTTTATTTCACATTATAATTTCTCCCCTGTTTCTGGTTGGAAGCAATGTGTTTTCATTGATCTTTTTGCTCTTCCTTTTATCTTGAGGAGCTTTTCCAATTAGTTTATATGTTCCCCACAAGCTTACTCTCGTACTCTATTTTTCCCGTCTTATGTGGCAGGGCCACCTTTCCTGGTTTATTTTGTGCCAGATAGGAATTAACAGTAGTTGCAGGTCTTCCAAGTGCTCTGTAAATGTTTGTCATCCCTTTAAGTTTACATTCCCTGAGTTATTGCAGCCTACGTGCTCCGCATACCATTGTAATTTCCTCTCTGTTTAGATTTTGGCCCTCATTCTCAGACTCAAAAGTGTCACTCTCCATCTGAATGAAGAGTTCTGTCACTGAGTTCTTCATTCTTTCACAAGGGGCCTCTCGCAGCTAGATTGCAAATTATCCCTATCTCATTACTCAATTTAAATGTTGAAATTAAATTTGCCATCGTCCCAGAAGATCATAGGACTGCTCTCTCACTTCAGAGAGAGAGATGACTAATGATGCTTTAACCTGAGGGTCACCATGCCTCTGGCAAGGGGCAGGATTAAGAATGTGGGACCTTCATGGTGACCTCAGCTTGTACAGGAATTGAGCACATGCTGTTGGCATCAGTCTGCATCACAAATCAGCCAACCACCCAACTGAGCTAACCCACACCACCCCCAACCCCCGGCCATTACAGAATATGCAATCAAGAATGGCCTGTCCTCCATTTGGTTCCTCACTGTATCAATCCAGAAAACCATCTCATACACACTCCAGGAATTTCTCCTCTATGGTGTTGTTACTGATTTGGTTTGCATGATCTATGTTCAGATTGAAGTCACCCACAATAACCCTAACACCACAAGATACAGGAGCAGAATTAGGTTCTTTGCCCCATCGATTCTGCTCCACCATTTGATCATGACTGATGTGTTTCTCAACACCATTCTCCTGCCGTCTGCCTTCTCCCGCAACCGTTGATCCCCACAATCGAGAATCCATGTATCTCTGTCATCATTGCACTCAATGAATTGGCCCTCTACGACATTGAGTTCTACAGCTTCACCACCCTCTTGCTGAAGAAATTCCTCCTCATCTCAGTTCTAAAGGGACATCTCTTCACTGAGAGGCTTGCGTTCTAGTCTCTCCGACACGTTGAAACATCTTCATGTCCATCTATCCAGGCCTCTCAGTATGCTATAAGTTTCAATCACATGGAGTCATAGAGCCAGACAGCACAGAAACAGACACCTTGGTCCAACCAGTCCATGTCGACCACTTTCCAAAACTAAAGTAGGTTCACTTGCCTGCATGTGGCTCATATCTCTCTAAATATTTCTTACTTAAGTACATTTCCAGATGTATTTTAAACATTGTAACTGTACCCACATTCAGCACTTCCTCTGGTAGTTCATTCCACACACAAACCACTCTGTGAAACAAAAATTGCCCTCATGCCCTTTTTAAATCTTTCTCCTCTCACCTTAATAATATGCCCCTGAGTCTTGAAATCCCCCAACCTAATGAAAAACAACCTGCCATTCACCTTAGGGCAGGACTTATACAATTAGTGGTAGGGCCCTGCATAATGTTACACCTAGGTACCTTTGTACCTAAGATGGTGCCATAAATGCTGACTTGTAAACTTTTCACTATTCTCATGTGAGTACATGTGACAATAAAGCTAATTCAATTCGATTAAAAATACGCCCCCAATCTTGAAATCCCCATCCGAGGGGAAAGACACCTGCCATTCACTTTATCTGTACTCCTCAGGATTTCATCAACCTCTTTCAAGTCCAGATCAAGGTCAACCTCAACCTCCTACGCTCCTGTGAAAGAAGTCCCAGCCTATCCAGCCTCCCCAATAACTCAATCCGAGCATTCCGAGCAACTTCCTGGTAAATCTCTTCTGAACCCTATCCAGGTTAATGATATCCTTACTGTTACAGGGCGACCAGAACTGGACACAGTATTTCAGAAGAGGCCTCAACAATGTCCTGTATGACCTCAACATGATGTCCCAACTCCTGTAAACAAAGGTCTGAGCGATTAAGTTAAGCAAACGACACACCTTCTTAACCACCCTGTCTAAGCGTGAGACAAACTTCAAAGAATTATGTCACTGAACCCCGAGTTCTCTCTGTTCTACAGCACTACCCAAGGCCCTACTTTTATTTGGATAAGTCCTGCCCTTGTTTGTTTTACCAAAATGCAATACCTTGCATATATCCAAATTAAACTCCATCTGCCACTCCTCAGCCCATTGTCCCCATTGATCAAGATCTCTTTGTAATCTTAGATAACCTTTTTCAGTGTCCACATTCCACATACAAACTATCCTCTGATTGAAAAGGTTTCCCCATCGTTCCCTTTTATATCTTTCTCCTCTCACCTTAAAACATAAGAATTCCCCTATCCAAAGGAAAAGACCTTTGCTATTCAGCTTATCTACACCCCTCATGATTTTACTAAACTCTGCAAAGTCACCCCTCAACCTCCTACATTCCAGCCTATCCAGTCTCTCCTCATAACTCAAACCCTCCAGCCTCAGTAATGCATTGACTCTAAATGTAACAGCAAGCCACACAGAGTAGAAAGTCAATCCGGCCACAAGAACTGTCACCTAATCTCTATTTCTTTGGCCCTTGGTCAAATACTTTGGCAACAGGAACTGTCCAGCCTGATACATGGAGAGTGAACATTTGGCCTCGCTTTCTCCACAATAAAAACTGACACAAAATATTCATTTAATATCTCTCCCATCTGTTGAGTTTCAACACAAACGTGACCTCCTTGATCTTTAATGTGCACAACTCTGTCTCCAGTTGCTCTCTTGCTGTACGTGTACTGGTAGAACCTCTTTGGATTATCCTCAGCCTTGGCAGGTAAGATTATCTCATATCGCCTCTTTGCCTTCCTGATCTCCCTATCATATAACAACAAGCTTAATTCTTAACCATCCTCTGGGCAGTTAGAAGGGATGATAAATGCTTGCTGAGTTGCCATGATCCCATGAACAAACAAAAAAAAATCCAATTACTGAAGTTACTTGTGAACCGGCTGGTGTTTCATTAAGCGAGACGACTGAATTTTTCCCACACACAGAGCAGGTGAATGACCTCTCCCCAGTGTGTATTTGCTGGTGTACAGTGAGGGTTGATGATGTCCTGAACCCAGCCCGACAGTGAGTGCACCTGAACTGTCTACCTTCAGTGTGAACATGTTGATGGTACATCAGTCCACCTGAGCTTTTATAGCACTTCCCACAATCTGCATATTTAAAGGGTCTCTCTTCAGTGTGAACCTGTTGGTGTTTCAATAGGCTGGATGACCGGGAGAAATCCTTCCCACACCTGGAGTAGGTGAATGGTCTCTCCCCAGTATGGACTTGCTGTTGTGTCAGCAGGTGGGATGACTGAATGAATTTCTTGCCATACTCACAGCAGGGAAACAGCCCCTTTCCAGTGTGAAACTGCTTTGAATGCCTTCTCACACACGAAGCAGGTGAACAGTTTCTTGCTGGTGTGATTGCACCAATATGTTTGCAGCTTGGATGGGTAATTGAAACTCCTCCCACTGTCTCCATGGAACCACAGTTTCCTGTCAGTGTGGCATTGCTTTAGTTTCAAAAAGTCAGTTGATCGCCTGAAGCCTCGTCCTCACACAGAATGTGTGCACATTTTCTCTTCACTGTGAATGGCGCATCCATCTTCCATTTTCAAAATCTGATGATATTCAACTTACATTAAAATGAAGCAATTCTGTCAGATGCTGTTTCTCGACTGCACATCCTCAAATTCCGAAACAATGTGGAATTGACCAGAAACAAAAGAAAAGGAGCATAAGATAACACATAAAAAGAAAGGTAGCTTGTGAAATCAAGGTGTATGATCTGGTAATTTATGGGGCTGGCACAGGGGAATAGTGACCATAAAAGCTGCCATCTTACTATTAAATCACCAACTAATTCACTCGTGTTCATCAGGGATGGGAACCTGTCATCCAATCAGGACCTACGGAAGACTCTGACCTCAATGGGAAGAAAGGGAGCACTGGGCAGGGGCTAAGAACAGCCCACGCTTTCAGTGGGAGAGGCTGTAGCCTCTGTATAGCGACCTGAAGGAGTTCCTTCCTTGCTGTTTTGTTCAGAACAATTAAATAAGAGCCTGTTTTAAAGGAGCGTGCAAATCAGCTGCTCACTAGCTTCCGTAGTGCAATTGGTCAGCGCTTTCAGCTCGTACGTGCAAGGTTGGTGGTTCAAGGTCACAAAGGCAGGAGCAAGCACTGTTCTCACTGCTGGTTCCATTTTTGTGATATAGGTCCGGGTTTTTAATGCGGTCAGGAAAATGCTCCCCAAACGGAAATCTTATACAGTGAGTAAACGCAAAGGCGTTTTGATGTTGTTATAATAGCTAACGTAAAGAGCTGCAGATGTTGGGAAAATTAAACAAAAACAGAAACTGTTGGAGAAACTCAACGGGTTTGGCAGTACCTGTGGGAGAAAACAGTTCTGAAACACCCTGATTCTCTGCCCACAGATGCTGCCAGATCTGCTGAGTTTTTCTGGCAATTTATGTTTTTATTTTTAAATGAATGTGTATTCCACCTATTGGGATGAAACAAGCAGACCCACCACGTACTGAATTTAACCCTTTCGAAATCTGTGAAGTGATTGGATTCAAACAAACCCAGTAATGAGTCACTCTTCCTCAGCTCCACAGGAAGAGAGACCTGGAAAGGTGAGTGGGTAGTGCGCTGCTGCAGTCATTGCCGAGTGGTTAAGGAGATGGAGTTTGAAACCCATTGGGGTGTCCCTGGGCAGTTTTGAAACTTGCCGACTGTGGTTGAGCACTGAGGGCAAATCAGAAGGGAGTTTAAAGCCTCCTTGTTTGCAACAGGAATCACAGGAAGGGTGGGGAAAAAGCATTTCATCCAGATCGCCAATGGCAAGAATATACAACTCACTGACCGTTGGAGTGGAACAACATTGGAGTTGAGACATGCTCAGATGTACACTCGAGGCTGTGCACGAAATGCTGGGAAATGAGATTAGAACACTCAGGGTCTTCAGTACGACTGCTGCAGACATGAAGGGTCTTTCTTCAGTGCTGGAGACCTCAGTTTGTGAAGTGACAGGACAATGCTTGCAAAATACACTCCTGTCTGTCAGGCACGTTATCCATTGAGATTGGGAATAACTGGGACTGTGCATATTCCCGGAATCAATATCTGAGACAATCAGGAAAATACAATACTGGTGTCTTTTTACCCAGCCATGCGCAAACTCATTGCTTCTCAATGCCTTGTGTTACAATCCCTGGCCCTGCTTTCCAGGTAAAGATTGGCTTCATGATCTACCTGCATTCGTACCAAGCAGGTCATTGAGCTGGGAGCTGGAGGTGAGACAGGGACAGAAGCAGAAAGAGAAGCGACACGAAAGTGTTTAGAGTTTGCCTTATGTTATGAATTTGGATAGAGTAATAGTGAAGTGGAGGGCAGGAAGCTAAAATGTGTGGTTCCTTTGAGATTTGTGCTTTGTCTGTACTTAGAAATTTAAACAAAAATCTGTCTGTGAGCAGCAGCTGAAGTTGCCAGTACAGAGATCCTCAAAAAATGAAACAAATGTATGAAAGCCTTCCAGGCGGCAGGCAAAACATCCGT
>NW_025978454.1:0-6516 GCF_021869965.1 Rhincodon typus | reverse complement strand
TCCATTCTACATTCCTGTATATTTTTGATAATCCTTCATCCCATTTGTAATCAAGAGCCCATTCTACTGCCTTAAAGATTCTGCATCCACTGCCTTTAGAGGAGAGTAATACTAAAGACTCCCAACCCTCTGAGAGAGATGTTTCCTCATCTTTGTCTTAAATTGATGACCCCTTATTTATAAACTCTGACCCCTGGTTTTAGATTCTCTCACAAGAGGAAAAGCACTTTCAACATCCACCTGGTCAAATCCCCTCAAGATCTTATTTGTTTCAATTAAGCCATTTCTGACTCTTTTAAACTCTAAAGGATACAGGCCTAGCCTGTCCAGCCTTTATTGAGCCTTTCAGAACTATTACCTGAGGCATGACTCTTTCAAGATGGCAATTGTTGAGTAGTTTTATTTTTCTAAATTAGGAGCTTAATTGTTCAGGAACTTTACTCATCCTAAT
Source organism: Rhincodon typus (assembly GCF_021869965.1). Taxonomy (NCBI): domain Eukaryota; kingdom Metazoa; phylum Chordata; class Chondrichthyes; order Orectolobiformes; family Rhincodontidae; genus Rhincodon; species Rhincodon typus. The sequence goes on along the minus strand of NW_025978454.1, from coordinate 6,065 downwards.
ATTTAATTGTGCAATGCGAAAGAGTGATCTGTGCAATAATTACTTTTCCAAATTAGTATCGATTGTTTCTTCATTCATTCTGAAGACATTTTTTTTCTGAAGTACTGTGTTGAGTTGCAACACAAACTGTACAAAAGTGAATGAAGGCAAGTCCTTACACAGCTTATGATGGACCAATGTTCCTGAAATGGTCTCCCTGATAGTAAAATAACAGTAATTGCTCATTCAATTAGAACGGATTGTGTCTTCATTCATTCTGAACTTTTTTTTTAATTGCTGCATGCATTTGCAGTGCAATTATGTAAACTTTCATTTGAGTGATGTGTCATAACAGTAAGGTTGGGACAAACGTGTCATTGTGTGAAATGCTGCTAGACTGACCGCTGAAGAGAATGCAGGCTCCTGAGCAATAAGCTGTCTTCACTGAAAAAGAAATAGGATTCTGCAGTTCCAGCCATTGCTGAACTTGTAATGCAGTAGGATCTCACTTAATGCTGAGTTTGCATTTCTGAAAATATTCCTGGAGTGGGAAGAGACCTCATCTTGGAGGTCAGGTCAGAGAAAAGGTAGGAATGAGGTTTTTTTTAATTATTATTCTCTTTTGAGATGTGGGCGCTTTGGCTGGGCCAGCATTTATTGCCTGTCCCTAGTCGCCCTTGAGAAGGTGATGGTGAGCCTCCATAGTCCATGAACTGTTGGTAGACCCGCAATGCCTTTAGGGAGGGAATTCCAGGATTTTGATCCCGCATAACTGAAGGGACGGTGATATATTTCCAAGTCAGGATGGTGAGTGGCTTGGAGGGGAACTCGCAGTTGGTGGTTTTCCCATGTATCTGCTGCCCTGGTCCTTCTGGATAGTAGTGGGTTTACTGTCTAAGGAAGTGCACGTTGGTTTGGAAGATGCTGTATGAGGATCTTGGGCAAATTTCTGTTGTGTATTTGTAGATCGAACACTCCTGCTGATACTGAGTGTTGGTGATGGAGGGAGTGGATGCTTGTGCTGTTTTGTCCTGGATGGTATCAAGCTTCCTGAGTGTCGGGGCTGCACTCAATCAGGCAAGTAGAGAATATTACACCATCGTACTTGTGCCTTGTAGATGGTGGGGAGTCAGGAAGTGAGTTACTCAATACAGTAATCTGAGCTTCTGACCTGCTCTTGTAGCCACTGTATTTATATAGCCAGTCTAATTCAGTTTCTAGTCAATGGTAACCCTCAGGATGTAAATCGTGGAGGATCAGTGATGGCAATGCTGTTGAATGTCAAGGGGATATGGATAGATAGTCTCTTATTGGAGACGGTCATTGCCTGGCATTTGTGGGGCATGAATTACATGGCACACTTGTCAGCCCAAGCCTGGATATTGTCCATATCTTTTTGCATTTAAATGTGGACTGCTTCAGCATTTGAGACATCATGAATGGTGTTGAACATTGGGCAGTCATCAGCAAATGTCTCCATTCCTGACCTTATGATGGAGGGAAGGTCTTTGATGAGGCAGCTGAAGATGGTTGGGCTTAGGACACTACCCTGAGGAACTCCTGCAGAGACGACTGACCTCCAGCAAACTTGTATTTGTTAGGTGGAGGAGAGATTTTCTCATTGACTACAGTTTTCTAGATACCAGACTCAGTTTTGAATGAAACAACAACTTTAAACAGGGCAATGTTAAATGAGAGCTGACCACATTGATGATTTCTTTGAGCAGGAAGATCACTTCATGGGCATTGGTCCTTATTGAGCTGCTGTAAGCACTTGCTGCAGACAGTGCTTCAATCTTCTTTCTTTTAAAATTGAAGCAACATCATCGTTCTTTCTGGCTTTTCCTTCTCCGCAGCCTCCGCAATTGTGGCTTCTCCTTAATCCAGCAATATTTACAGGAATAGAATCCTGTTTCATTTTTCAGTGAGGATAAGTTGCAGATCTGTGTCTCCACTCCCTCCTGCCACCAGCTTGGCAATATTTCACAGCCTAACAACCACCAAATTTATATGGTGTTCGTACTTAATTCATAGTAAACTAATTGTGACTGCAAGTCAAAATAATCTGTTTCAAGTTTGTGAACGGCTCGTGTGTGGAGTCAGGTTTATCTGGATAAGAGTGAAGTAATTTGTGAAGTCAGTGTTTGTAGTATTTTTACACTGTTGCCCACACTTCACTGTTGGAAGTCCAGGCTCTGTTAGTGATGCAGTGAATGTAGATTAAATCAGATCTGCCTTTTGTCTTTTCAGGCTGTCAAAACACAAATTATTTTTAATTCATTCTCCAAGATGTGGGTGGAATTGATTACCCATCACTCGTAGGTGGCGGTGGACATTCTTTCTGAATCACTGCTAATGTATTTTTAATGCAAATTAATAATTGGCTTGCCAGGCTACTTCGAAAGATGGACACTGAGACCTGGCCAAATATGGAAAGTAACATGCTACCCATAAAAGACGTCAATTAATCAGTTGGAATTTTAGAATAATTCAACAGCATTGAGGCATTTAAGCTGCATGCTTTTCATTTCCGATTTGTTTAAAAAATCTGAATTCAAATTCTCAAACTGACATAGTGTTTCATGTTACACTCTGCTTATTGTGCGAGAGCACTTTAGAAAATCGCACCATGCATTTTCATAACAATTTACACATGAAACTGTGGGGTTGCCGCAGTGGAGCCTTTTAGAGATTTTTACTGGAAACTGCTCTGTTTAGCTTCATACTATACATGGATTTCTCTCACCTACAATCATTGTTTAGTGTTCCATTTACTAGGGTTTGCTGATGCGGCAATGCTGCTATTCAGTGCGATAAAGGATACGAAGACAATATGAAAGAGAAACAGGAATAGGCCATTCACCCTTTGACCCTGCTCTGCCATGCAATAGGATCGTGGATGATCTGACTGTCTTCTTGTCTGTGTTCCTGCCTTTTCCCATGACCCTTGATTCCTGTACTGAAGAAGAATCTAGCTATTTCAGCCTTAAATTCTTACAAGGACTATTATCCCATTGGTCAGAAATCACACGACACCAGGTTATAGTCCAACAGATTTATTTGAATACAAAAGCTTTCAGAGCCTTAATCCTCCTTCAGGTGTTAGTGAGACAGGTAATATCAGACACAGAATTTATAAGTAAATGATCAAGGGGTCACACCACTGGGGAGGATGCACTAAACAAACCTAAGATGCTGTTAAATCTTTAATCAGTTAGAAGGTTTTACTTGACTATAATGTATATGTAAATCCCCAATATCCTTTGAAGCCTCTGTCCTAACATAACTAAAGGTTTTGTCACTGGAAAGAAGAGTTGACATTTTAAGTCTGACAATGCATGTTAAGTATGAGGACTTGTTGAGCATCTGTGGTCTGATTTGGAGTCAGACTGGTTTTATCTCTAAAGTAGGAACTTAGACGTGTGAGTGAGTGAGAACGCATGTGAGTGCGAGTGTGTGTGAAGGAGAGCGCGTTTGAGAGCATGTGTGTGTGTGAATGAGAGCGTGTGCGCACACGAGTGAGAGAGTGCATGTGTGTGTGCAGGAGTGCGTGTGTGTGAGCGAACGCATGTGTGTGTGACGGAGTACACGTGTGAGGGAGTGCGTGTGTGTGCGCACGTGTGTGGGAGATTGCATGCGCGCGCGTGTGAGCGAGTGCAAGCGCGAGGGAGTGCGCGCGCGTCTGTGCGAGCGAGCGCTTGCGTGAGCCGGCGCGAGCGTGTGTGCGAGCGTGTCTGAGTGAGTACGAGCGAGTGCGAATGTGTGCGTGTGCGCGTGTGAGCGAGTGCGCGTGTGTGTGAGGGTGTGCGAGAGTCTGTGTGTGCGCGCGTGTGAGGGTGTGAGCGTGTGCACATGTGTGTGTGAGGGAGAGTGCATGTGTGTGTGAGCGAGTGCATGAGTATACGAGTGAGCATGTGTGCGCGTGCGTGAGCGAGTGCGTGCGAGTGTGTGCGTTCGCGTGTGTGCGTTCACGAGTGTGTGCGTGCGCATGCGTGAGCGAGTGTGCGTGTGAGTGAGCGCGTTCATGTGTGCGTGCGCGTGTGGCTGTGTGAAGGAGTGAGCGTGTGTGTGTGAGGGAGTGAGCATGTGTGAGGGAGTGTGAGTGTGTGTGTGCGCACGCGCGACTGAATGAGTGAGTGCATGTGTGTGTGAGGGAGAGTGCGTGTGTACGCGAGTGTGTCTCTCTGCGAGTGTGTGTATATGTGTGAGAGAGAGTGTGTTTCTGTGTGAGTGTAAGTGTGTGTGAGAGAAAGTGTGTGTGTGTGTGAGAGAGAGAGTGAGTGTGCATTTATGTGCATGAGGGAGAGTGTGTGTTTGTGAAAGGGAGTGTGTTTGTGAGGGAGAGGAGGGTGTGTGTGAGAGAGAGGGAGTATGAGAGCGTGTCTGTGTGTGTATGAGAGTGGGTGTGCGTGTGAGAGAGAGAGGGTGTGTGTAATTGAGAGGGAGTGTGTGTGAGTGTGTGTGTGGGTGCGTGTGAGCATGTGTATTGTGTGTGTGTGTGTGTGTGTGTCTGAGCATTTGAGCGTGTGTGTGTGAGTGAGAGGGAAGCTGTGTGTGAGTGAGTGAGAGGCTGTGTGTGAGTGTTTGTGTGAGAGAGAGGGAGTGTGTGTTTGAGAGCGGGTGTGTGTGTGAGAGAGTGTCTGTGTGTCTGTGTGGGAGGGAGTGTGTGTGGGAGAGACAGAGTGAATGTGCGTGTGTGTGTGTGAGAGGGAGTGTGTGTATGAGTGTGTGTGAGTGAGAGGGAGTGTGTGTGTGTGAGAGAGAGAGAGTGCGGGCGAGAGTGTGTGTGAGCGAGTGCCCATGTGAGCGAGTGCAAGTGTGCACGTGCGTCTGTGCAAGTGCAAGTGTGTGCGAGTGAGAGTGTGCGTGCATGTGTGTGAGTGAGTGCATGTGTGCAATTGTGTGTGTGTGCGCGCATGTGAGCGAGTGTGTATCTGAGTGTGTGTGTGAGAGTGAGATGGAGTGGTCTGGGTGAGAGAGAGTGTGTCTGTGTGTGAAAGAGAGTGTGTATGTGGGAGAGTGTGTGTGCGTATTAGTGTGTTTGAGATTCTGTGTGTGTGTGTGTGATAAAGAGAGAGTGTGTGTGAACTGAATGTTTGTGTGTGAATGAGAAGGAGTGTGTGTGAGAGAGTGTTTGTGTGTGTGAGAGGGAGGGAGTGATTGTGAATGTGTGTGAATGTGTGTCTGGGAGGGAGAGGTAGTGTGTGTGCATGTGTGTGAGAGAGAGTGCGTGTGTGGGCGAGAGTGTGTGTGTGTGTGTGAGAGAGAGAGAAAGAGAGGGAGAGTCTGTTGGGGAGAGTGTGTGTCTGAGAGAGGGTGTGTGTGTAAGAGAGAGTGTGAGCGAGTAAGACAGTGTGTGTCTGTGTGTGAAAGAGAGTATGTGTGTATGTGGGAGAGTGTGTGTGTGTGTGGGCGAGAGTGTGTGTGTGTGTTTGTGTGGGTGTGTGATAGAGAGACCGTGCATGTGTGTGTAAGAGGGAGAGAGTGTATGTGAACTGAATGTGTGTGTGAATGAGAAGGAGTGTGTGTGAGAGAGTGTTTGTATGTGTGAGAGGGAGGGAGTGGTTGTGAGTGTGTGTGAATGTGTCTGAGAGGGAGAGGTTGTGTGTGTGTGTGCATGGGGGAGACTGTTTCTGAGAGAGAGTGTGTGGGTGAGAGTGTGTGTCTGAGAGGGAGAGTGAGTGTATGTGTCTCTGTGTGTGTGTATGTGTATGTATGAGAGAGAGTGTGTGTGGGCGAGAGTGTGTGAGCGAGTAAGAGAAAGTGTGTCTGTGTGAAAGACAGTGTGTGTGTGAGAGAGAGATTGAGTGTGCGTGTATATTTGTGAGGTAGTGTGTGTGTGCAGGAGTGTGTGTTCATGAGAGGGAGTTTGTGTATGACTGTGTGTGTCTGATTGAGAGGGAATGTGTGTGTAAGGGAGAGGAGCGTTTATGTGCGAGAGAGGGAGTGTATGTGTGAGACTGTTTGTGTGTGTGTGTGCATGTGAGAGAGAGAGGGAGCGAGTGTATGTGTATGTGTGTGCATGCATGAAAGAGTGTGTATGAGACAGTGTGTGAGTGTGTATATGTGTGTGTGTGTATGAGACA
>NW_025978453.1:0-6517 GCF_021869965.1 Rhincodon typus | reverse complement strand
TCACTCAATACTATTGCTGATTTCAATGTTAATTTCTAGGTCATAATTTAAACAAATATTCTCACCTTTAAAGAGAAGTATACTTAACACACGTTATCAATTAATTATTATTGAACTTGTTGAACATTTTAAAAACTATACAAAAATAGATTTTATAAAAAAAACTTTTCTTTCTGGCTCCCTTTTTTCTCTTAATCCAATTTTTCTATTCATAGAATCACAGAATAATACAGTATAGAAGGGTCTAGGCCCGAAATGTCAACTTTCTTGCTCCTCTGATGCTGCTTGGCCTGCTGTGTTCATCCAGCTCTACACCTGTTATCTCAGATTCTCCAGCATCTGCAGTTCCTACTATCCCAGGAAGAGAAAGGCCTGGGAGTAGATGTGTTCAAATCACAGAAGGGCAGAGAAGGTTAGAAAGTGGTTAAAAAGTTACGGGATTCCGGGCTTTATAAAAAGAGGTCTAGAGCACAAAAACAAAGATGTAATAATGAGTATTTATAACTGGAGAATTGTGTACAAACTTGAGTATTGTTTCCAGGATTTTGGGATTTCAGTGATTTGATTGGAACAGATGTTCTCCTCAGAGAGAACAAGGCTGAGAGGAGATTTGATAAAAGTGCTCAAGGTTATGGAAGGTCTGAACAGAGTAGAAAGAGAGGAACCACTCCTATTGGAGGAAGGGTCATGAACCAAATGACACAGATTTAAGATGATTGACAACAGAACTGTTGATCACCTTTTTAATGTAATTGGTGGTTAAAATTTGAAATTCTCTCCCTGAAAATGTGATTGATTATATTAGATCTTTCAAAAGGGAACTCGATAAATGCTTGAAGAAAAGGCATTGCAGAGCTTCAGGGAAAAGGCAAAGGAGTGGGACAAACTGAGTTGGTTTTGGAAAGCACCAGCATGGACTAAATGGAATGAATGGCCTCTTTCAATGCAGTAACTATTCTATATTTGGATACCCACTTGAAGCTTGCTCATTTCCTCCTATTGATGACCTTAGTTGCAGAGTGCGCCAGAAACTTCAGAATACACACTAGAATGGCTGGAGTCACACAAATAGAAGTCTAATTTAATCAGGAGGAACCGGGTTATATTTTAACACAGATCAGTGTGGGGAAATCATTGTGTCTTTCCTATGAAATGATGCAGGCAATCAGTTGGTAAGAAGGAATCTCAAACAAGTTTCTTTGTGGGACTAGGGGATGCAGAAATCTTTCACTTACAAGAAATATTCCAGTGTGCTCTACCTCAGACTACTCTCAACCCATTGGGGCCCCCCCCAAGTGGCCCTCTAAAAATGTGAAATCTTGCCAGTCCCTGAAAGACATGGCGTTGATGAGAAAGTTGAGAAAATCACATAAGATCAGAAAGGAGAAACTTTCTGCTGTCAAGAGCAAAAATTCTGATTTTCCAACCAGGTGTTGAATGGCAAGAAGTGAGTTTCACTAGTGAGCAACTTCTCCAGGGCGTGTGGAGAGAAACCTTGTACCATTCTCACCAGTGCCAATGTCTTTCAGGAGTTGGGAAGATTCCGTCCTTCAGGTTAATTTGTGAACCAGGACAAACATCTGTTATAAGTGGATGAACAATACATCAGTCTGCAATATGTCAGATTTCCAATCAGCAGAGGATTTGCTAACTAATAGGAAACAGTTGGGATAAATGGATCATTTTTAGAATGACAGCCACTAACTATTGGAATGCCCAAGAATAAGTATTGGCAACTCAGGAAAAATTGATCTATATCAAATACTTGAATGTAGGGACCAACTGTATCGGAGCCAATATTGCTGATAATAAGCAGATTGGTAGGAAGGCATGTTACGATCATGCTGTAAAGATTCTGCTAAATGGTATAAGTAGATTAACTGCATGGGCAAAAGATTAACAGATGGAATATATATGAGTGTAACACTTCTGCAAAATGAATAGAAAAACAGAATATTACTTAAATGGAGAGAGACAGCAGAATACTGTAGTGCAGCAGAATCTGATTGTCCTTGTATGAAGTTAGTATACAGACACAGCAAGTAATTAAGAAGACAAATGAAATGTTAGCCTTTATTGCAAGGGAATATAGTAGAAAAGTTTGGAAACCTGACTACAATGATTGAGAAGCTGATAAGACCACACCAACATTTTGATAAGTTTGCTTAATGATGTATATACTTGCATTAGAAACATTTCAGAGAAGCGTTATTAGGCTGTTCTGGGGATGAAAGGTTGTCTTCTGAGCAAAGTTTAAGTTGGGCATACACTTATTGCAGTTTGGAAGAATTGGAGGTGATCCTATTGAAAAGTATAAGAATCTGATAGAACTTGACAGGGTAAATGCTGAAAGGATGCAATTAGAACTAAGATAGTTTTAAAAATAATAGGCTGAATTTTAGGTTTTATAGTGAAATGTCAGTTTTATAAACTTTTTGGAGTGTTTCTTGCCATGAAGCCTTCTTACCAAATGTGCCTCATTATCTGTGTACTCTGCACTATGGCATCACTGTCATCTGATTCTAGGCCCAATTTACCATGTGTTGTTGTCGAAACAAGTCTCCACTTTTTTTTATTCACTTGTGGAAATTGCTGGCTGGCCAGCATTTATTACCTGTCCCTCGCTGCTCTTGAACCGAATGACTTATTAGATCATTTCAGGAGGCAGTTGATAATCAAGCACATTGCAATGTGTCTGAAGTTACACATAGGCCACACCTGGTGATTATGACAGATTTCCTTCCCTGAAGGATATTTTTGAACCAGATGAGTTTTTCCGACAATTAGCAATGGTTTCATGGTCATCATTAGAATCTTATTTCCAGATTTTAAAAAAATGTTGAGTTTAAGTTTCACCATCTGCCATGGCAGGATTCAAACCTGTGTCCCTGGAACATTAGCTGAGTTTCTTAGATTAATAGTCTAGCAATAATACCACTAGGCCATTACCTGTCCTCATCAGATAGCCACCGAAAGTCCAGCATTCCTTGTCCCTGTGCAATGCTTAAAAGGCCGCTATACTCCCAAACAAGCTGGCATTCTGAAGCTGCCCTGCTTTGTGATGGACATTCAGTCAGAGGGTAGCAGAGGAGTGGAAGACAATGCCTCAGTTCTCCAACAGTGACGTGGAGGCCCTGTGAGTGTGATAGTTCAGAGGAGGGGTATCGTCTTACTGAAGGATTGGAAGAGGAGACCTCAAACCCAAACCTGACAATCTGGTTCAAGTTTGCCACCCAGGTCAATGTGGTCTCCACAGCCCAGAGAAACAGCTAGCAATGTCACCAGAAAGTTTATACCATTCGCCATTCCTGGTAAATGCCACATTCTTCCCTCTGCTATTTCACACTCTCCTTACCTCAGTTGCTGCACCTACATCCCACCAAGACTTGTGTTCTGCATCTCTCACAATTGCCTTCAACGTCTACTCTCAGTTGCTCTCATTTCCCCTCAATCTTCCACACCATTAACTTGGCACAGACCTTACTTACTTGCTTGGGATACTTTACCATCTTTCTGCTACCTGCACCAGCACTAATGGCCATGCCACCCATTTTTATCTCACTCAAGCCCTCCCTTTCTGTCACTTGAGGAGAACACAACACATAATGGGGCAGAAAGAGCCTGGATGGGTGGAAGGCTTCCTGACGTGACAGTCCTCACCATACGGAGTAAACAGTCCTGGCTTCACAGGAGAGGAGAATGCTGAGTTATCCATGTCCAACCAACGAGTAAATACCACTCCTCATTCCGCTGCAACTCTCATATTATCCCCACTGCCAGTGTCATTCATTGCATACCACTTCTAACCGCTGGCCACAAAGCCTTCTCTCCCTTGTGTCTTGCAGGTACCATTGGAATTCCCATGACCTTAGCAGAGAAACAGCTTAATTTGCAAGAAGCTGACCTCTAGGGATGAGAGTACTGAGGCTGCAGAGAAAGCCACCAGCAAGATTGCCTCCTGCATCTCCTGTCAGCTCAATACCAAAATCTCAGAGGGAACACCACACTCAGAAAATTTGCGAACACGGACTTTTGCGAACATCTCACTTCGACAGCTCCACAGCTGGCCATGAAAGGAATGCCCCAAGCCACTGACACTTTGGACAACTGACAAAGACAAGGAAACTGCTCAGCTCCAGGTAGGAGAGGACACTGTGGTGCTGGCTATCACGGATTTCATCAGTATACACGGTGAAGAACAGGAGCAGCAGACAGGTATATGGGACACTATGACCCTCATTGCCCAGAAGCTGCAGGGGTGCAGCTACACTATGGGACCCAGCTATATCAAAAATGTGATTGTCTGTCTGCCTGCAGGTCTACACCCTCAGGATCTGTTGGACAGGCGCTCACACCTTTACTCCATTGATCCCACCTATTGATTCTCAGGACCAAGGGTATGGTGACAAGGAGACAGGGAAATCGACACATACTGTAGGTATCTCTTCTCCACAAGGAGCCAGAGCAGTGAAAGGAGATACTAAGCAGGAGGAGGAACACATACGGGCCCCTCAGAAGTCTCTTTTCAGACACTCAGGAGTTGGCTGGACTCTCCATCTCCACGCTGCTTGCCTCCCTCTACCCATGGAAGTTCATGCAAAGGAATGGACGCTGTGTGTAGGCCCTTCAGATAGAAATGCCTCTGGTGTCACCTGACCAAACTTCCAAGGACAATGGGCTCCACTGCTGAATAGGGTCCTTCTACCCCAACTGCAGAACCTAGAGCAACACTAAGACATAGTGGGAGAAGTAAGAAAGAAGGCAATTTTTTAAGGCACTTTGATGATATGGCTGATACAGCACGCTATATGTGAATTATTGTATTTGAATAAATTTTATCTGTTTTGCACTATATCCATGTGTTTGTGTTTCTGTTTAGCCCCAAATGTAACTGTCCCTGCATACTGTCTAACTTCATGACCACACAAGACGTACCCTGAATCCACATCTATGCTGACAGTCTGCTGCGGCATGTGGATGATGATCAAGCCATATATAAGGCAATGGGTTAGAATGATACCATTGCCTCTTGCTCTTGAACATCACTATTCTATCCCTGGCCTCTGTGTCCAAAAGAGTTGGTATGAATGAAGTGGTCATTGATGACTGGGGCAGGGAGATGTACAGCACTCAGGGAGACAGTGTCTTGGGATCACTGGGAATTAGGGAGCTTATGGGTCTCTAATCTGTCCAGTGTATGGGCCTATGTGTAATGTTGTTTCCCTCTCAAAGCCCTTAAATCAGGCTTTGCAGATGTGAGAAAGTAACAGTTGCCCCTCGAACCTGACTGATCTGTGGAGATCCTATTGATCCTACAGAGGCACAAACTACCTGACCAAGAGCATCCTGACTAGAGCTCTGAACAACACTCATCCTCTAGACTCATATGGGAGACTTACTATGCTGGGACTCCTTCACTGTTCCTTGCCCCCATGGACTCAAATGCGGAGTAAGTTCTAGAGATTTTGACAGATGACTGCTTGCTTGCTGCACATACAGCATGTTTGTCACATGAACTGATAATACATAGTGCATGTGTGAGATTCACATACAACAATATGTATATCCCTTTGGCTGAGGTCCGCTGACCAGCATGGCAAGCTACCTGGTTGGGTGAGTATGCCAAATGGCATGGAAAGGCAAAGCAAGACAGGAAAATTGTAAGGCTGCAGATAGGCATTAAGTTAGCTAAGGGAGCAAATGAGCAACTCTGAGATACAAACTGGTCCAATCTGTGAGCTGGGTGCCAGTCCACATGGACAAAGTATCCTTTCTAAACTAGTTGCTGATGAGTCATGCAATACAAGTCTGTGCTTCCTAAGCATTCTGTCAGTGGATCGGAGAGCTGTCATGAAGAGCCTGAGGGGTTGGCAAATACCTGATGCCAATGTACATGAGCTGAAGTCACCAGGTAACAGTTCTGACCTCCATGTGGAGAAATTGTCGGGATCTAGTTTGTTTCCGACTGGTGACAGGATGGGAAGCTGCATGTTAATAAGGCCAGTTGTTTCATTAATAAGTTTGTTGACAAGCAATAATCTCCCTTAACGGGCTACTCAGTGCTCTTTGCTGAGAATTTTACCTTGTGCCCAGTGCTTGGTTAAAAAAATGCAACGAATTGCTCCCATCATTAAGATAGGCCTTGGCAGACTTCTTACATGATTCAGACATGTTCCTGACCGTAGCCCACATTGATCAAGCCTATATAAGATTCCACTTAAGACTGAGGATGAATTTCTTCTCTCACAGGGTTGTTCAAGTTTGGAATTCTCTTCCACAATGAGCAGTGGAATATACTCAAAGCTGAGCTAGACAAATTTTTGTTTGACAAGGCCTTTCTGGCCAATTAAGAAAGTGCCTTTAAGGCCATATCAAAATGTGGAGCAGATTTGAGGGGCTGAATGGCCTGCTCCTGCTCCTATTTCTTATAATAAAAACCAAAAGAACTGCGGATGCTGTAAATCAGGAACAAAAACAAAGTTGCTGGAAAAGCTCAGCAGGTCTGGCAGCATCTGTG
>NW_025978452.1:0-6518 GCF_021869965.1 Rhincodon typus | reverse complement strand
TTGTCCAGGATAAGGATCGGGAACAGTGAGTGGGACTTGTCCAGGATAAGGATCAGGATCAGTGAGTGGAACTTGTCCAGGATAAGGATCGGGAACAGTGAGTGGGACTTGTCCAGGATAAGGATCAGTGAGTGGGACTTGTCCAGGATAAGGTTCGGGAACAGCGAGTGGCACTTGTCCAGGATCGGGATCAGGAACAGTGTGTGGGACTTGTCCAGGATCGGGATCGGGAACAGCGAGTGAGGCTTGTCCAGGATAAGGATCGGGAACTGTGAGTGGGACTGGCACTAGATCGGGATCAGGAACAGTGAGTGGGACTTGTCCAGGATCGGGATCAGGAACAGTGAGTGGGACTTGTCCAGGATAAGGATTGGGAACTGTGAATGGGACTGGCACTGGAATAGGATTTTGAACACCTCCTAGGACTGGCACTGGATCAGCAGAGACCACAGGATTAGGGTTAGGGTCTGCTTCTTCCAATCCCTCTAAAAACTGGTATTGCTGTGGGCTCTGTATGCTTTTAATTTGTTCACGTGATATCATCCAGACTTGCCAGAGCCCAGTAACATTTCATACACTGCCAGGCTTACCTTCTCCACAACAGAATGCGGACCCGAATACCTGGTGGGACAGGAATGTGCTTTGCATCATGATCTGTTACCCTGCTTCATATTCGATCAGGTTCACATTCCCATCAAAATAAGCCTCGCCCTGCTTTCTTTTCGCTAATTTGATGGCTGCTTCCTTCGGTGCAGCCTGTACATTGTTGAGGAGAGTATTTTTTACAGTTTTCTTGTGGCTAAGGGCTGTGACCTCAGCTCTGACAAGTCCAGTCCTAGGTACCTCTCAAAGGGTGTCCAGTCATTAGAACATGGGACTGAATCCAGTTGAGCTGGAGGGTGGGTTTCATAAGGTCAAGGGGCAGGTCTAAGATCCAGATTGAGTTATTTTTCTATGCACTTATTAAAATGGTCCACAATGATCAAGATGTATTTGCACTCCCATTTACAAAATGGTAAGGGACTGATGTAATCTACTTGGAGATTGGTCTACATTCCTGCCATTGGCTTAGTACGTGTTAATTCTCCTTCGTTGGCACTTGTCACGGTTGGTCTCAGTGCAGATATTACAATTTTTGACATAACATTTTATGTCTTTACCGATTTCTGGCCACCAGCACAATCCCTTCATTCTGTCTGTAGTGTGATAAATGATCTGGTTTCAGTCTTGGATCAGTACAACATCCTATCCGTCATTGATGATATCGGAGGTGGGTTGTGTTCCCTCCTGTGTTTGCTTTCAATTGTCCTTGTTGCTCTGAGACTGTGGAAGATCCTTGACTGTAGTGTGGTTCACAACGACAACGTCTATCTGTTCTAGGTTTGGGGTTGCCATGGTTCTCCTCCATGGGTGCCCTGCTTGATGCCCTTATGTTCCCAACTGGGGAAATTCTAAGATGGGCCCAAATTTTAATAGTGGCTGTGGGCAGTCTGAAGAATAAACTTAAGCAGGGGTGTGGACAGGAAAGGTTTTGCACCTGCGGAGATACATCCTCTAGCTTCCCACAGTGACAAGCTGTCATTTAAACTGTTGCAGATATACATGCTGGTCCGAGTGCATGGCTATTGGGCAGGGTGGCTGACCACACAGGCAATGGCTGCTGGGTCGGCAGCTTGAGTACCATTTTATAAGGGAGCTTTAGCACTAATTCTACCAGGGTTTTACCTCTGTGCTTTTCTGTATATATCCTGCCTCTTCCTCCACCATATAGGATCTGTCTACAAATATTTTCATGGCTCTTTCTGCTCCCTGTGTTTCCTTGGGTCCTCTCCTGTTTTGTTTTGGCACAAATGGCCCCTTGGGATCATTGTTGCCACTCCCTAACACTCATGGAGTTCTCTTGTCGGCCAGGAAAGTGAGTCATTTAGTACATTTGACTGTAATGTCGCAGCCCTCCAGCATTAGGGTCCAGCATGCTGTGCAGTTTTGGCTGGCTACCGTCTTTAATTCAGCTGCCCAGCAAATGTTGGATGACGTTGTGCTCTATGACGATGCTTAAGGGGTTCAAGTCAATGGTATTGGTGAAGTGGTTCACTGGCCAGAACACAGCAAACAGAGAGGCCTGTTGGACTAGAGGGAGGAACCAGGTGGTTTTGGCCACTGGTCCCAGTCTGTTATGGCCCTCCAGGAGACACACCTCTGTGAGTGTCACATCTGTGGCTGCAACTTCCAAGGCAAAGGGTAGCTCTGGATATTTGCAGTGTGGGGGCCTTCAGTTCTGAGACACCTTCCAAGTGCTGATCAGTCCATTTCGACGGGATGTTCTTTTTAAGGAGGTCAGACAAAGGGGCACCTTTACTGACAAAACCATCAATGTGGTTTCAGCAATGTGCCACCAAGCCCACAAAAGAATGCAGCGAGCTCACATCTCCAGGGAGGGGGAAATAGACTATGGTCTCGATACTCTTCTTTTCTGTCTCATGCTTCCTCTGTACTATCACAGACCTCATGGTTCATGTCTTCTTTGGGTTGACCTTTAATCCTAGTGCGGTGAGGATGGTTAACAGTTCCTTTAGTAATTCTAAATGTTCGGTTTTCATATCAGTCTGCAAGAGGAGTTTGTTTCCGTATTGTATTCCGGTTGGGAAAATGCTTCCAGTTCTTTAGTTAATCTCTGGTCAAAGATAGAGGGGGAGTGGTGGGAACCCTGATGCAAGCGGTTCATATATGCTGCTGGCCCTGGGTTGCAAAAGCAAACTTACAGTGGCATTGCCTGTGAAGTGCTATAGGTCAAATTCCGTTGCTGGTGTCCAGAGTTATAAACTAATCTACTCGTGGGGTTGGTTACCACTCTCGGTGCCATAATTAGGTGCTTTTATTTAATTCTGTAGTCAATAGTGAGTCATCAAGAGCTGCCAGATTGGTGAATTGTTAGTGGTCGCCATGGGACGCAGGACTCCCTGTTGCATTAAGCTGATGGTGACCGTGTATAGGGTGGGGGGGTGGCGGGGAGCGGGGTCATGAGTCTCAGAGGGTTGGGTTGGAACTTTTTGGGCCGAATGGCCTGGTTCCACACTGTAGGGATTCTATGAATTTTATGGACTGTCCCCTCTACTTACTTCAGAAAGACATACTGTCTTTGTAGTTTTGGTCCAGTCGGTCAGTCAGTACCTTGTTGGTCATGTGTGTTTATGCATGACATATGCTTCCATGTTTCCATGTTCCTAAGTTCATAAGTTCATAAGATATAGGGGCAGAATTAGGCCTTTTGGCCTATTGAAGTCTGCTCTGCCATTCAATCATAGCTGGTAGGCTCCTCACCCCTATCTTCCTGCCTTCTTCCCATAACCCTTCAACCCATTACCAAACGCTGTCTAAATCCTCCTTAACTTTACTCACTGTCCCAGCATCCACTGCACTTTGCAGTAGCGAATTCCACTGATTCACAACCCTTTGGGAGAAGTGTTTCTCCTCAACTCTGTTTTAAATTTGCTATGCCTTGTCCTAGAATGCCCCACAAGAGGAAGCATCTGCTCCACATCTATTTTATCCGTACCTTTTATCATCATGAATACCTCAATGTAATCTCCCCTCATTCTTCTAAATTCCAGCGAGTATAGGCCTTAACTGTTAAATGTCTCTTCAGACCACAAACCCCTCATGTCTGGGATCAATCTAGTGAACCTCCTCTGAATTCCATCTTTTCTCAAATAAGGGGACCAAAACTGTGCACAATGCTCCAGGTGTGGTTTCAACAATGCCTCGTATAGTTGCAACAATACTTCCTTACTTTTATATTCAGTCCTTTAGCTATAAAAGCCAACGTTCCATTCACTTTCCTTATTGTCTGCTGTACCTGCATGCTAGTTTTCTATGACTCATGAACAAAGACATGCAGATCCCTCTGCATTGGAGCACCCTGAAGTCTCTCCCCATTTAGATAGTAGGTCACCTTTCCATTTTCCGACCAAAATGCATGACCTCACGCTTATCCACATTAAACTCCACCTGCCACATTTTGGCCCTCTCTCCTAACCTATCTATATCCATTTGTAGGTTCTTATTTCCTCATTGCAACTTACTGTCGTGCCTACTTGTATGTCTTCTGCAAATTTGGCTATAGACCCTTCTATCCCTGTATCCAAGTCATTCATTTAGATTGTGAATAGCTGGGATTCAAGGACTGAACCCTGTGGTACCCTATTAGATACTTCTTGTCATCCAGAAAAGAAAACCCATTTATCCCGACTCTCTGTCTTCTGTCCAGCAGCCAGTCACCTATCCAAGCTAATAAATTACCCCATATCCCATTTGATCCAACCTTCTGAATTAACCTTTTGTGCAGCACCTTATCAAATGCTTTCTGGAAGCCCAGATATATTACATCTACAGGATCCCCATTATCCACTTTGCTTGCTACATCTTCAAAGAACTTAGCCAAACATGATTTGCCCTTCATAAAACCGTGCTGCCTCAAAGTTATCCGTGTTGCCAGGTCATCTATCATTTTGATGAGTTTAATCCATAACTCCGCCATGGAACAAACAATTCCACCCTCTGCTGGGAATTAGCAGTTTTGGGCATCAGCCCAATCCTTGTGGTGGCAGTGGCTGTGACCTTGCTGCTCTGTCACTGCGGGACGGGTGGATAAGGGTGGTTAATTCCTGTAGTAGCCTCCCTTATTTCTGTTACTGTCTTCATTGTGCCGCCTCAGACCTGGGTGTTGGCCGAGGGAGTTAGGGTAAATGAGGTTAGGGTATGGGCTGTACAGGTTTGGGCTGTGTCGGCTTTGGTGCTACATTTCCCACATTCCCCTGATTTATCTTGCTTCCCCTTGCTCTAACTCCTGGATCTCCTTCTTACCAGGCTAGGGTCATCCAGCTAAGGACCCAAGCTTCACTGCAGGGCAAGATTGACTGGGTTGAAATTTTCACACGCCTTCTTTGCTGAGTCACCAGCCTGTGAAACAAAGGTTTAGGTCCAGTTGGCCCTTAGCCTAGCCATTAGTGCAGCTCTTGTCAATGTTACCAAACACTCCTGTGAACTGTATCCACTGGTGTCTGGTAAATGCAGTTGGGTGCTCTCCTTTCCACTGCATGCATTTATTCAATCATAGAATCCCTACAATGTGCAAACAGGCCCTTCGGCCCAACAAGTCCACACCAACCCACAGAGCATCCCACCCGGACCCATCCCCCTATAACCCACCTAATCTACACATCCCTGAACACTATGGGCAATTTAGCATGGTCAGTCCAACTAGTCCGCACATCTTTGGACTGTGGGTGGAAACCACAGCACCCAGAGGAAACCCACACAGACACAGGGAGAATGTGCAAACTCCACACAGACAGTTGCCCGAGGGTGGAATTGAACCCAGGTCCCTGGCGCTGGGGGGCAGCAGGGCTGACCGCTGAGCCACCGTGCTGTCCCTTTTCTTTTCTTTATTTTTAGAAAAAGGGATAATCCTTCCATAGGGTCCCCTTCATATCCACCAAAGTGCTATTCCCCCACATTCTGGGGACTGGATAAAGCTGAATAAACAGCTGGATTCAGACATTGTAAAATAAATTACGGTCCTTCAGCATTGTCCAGCAGGACCCGATAATGATACATGGGATCGAAGAACACCCAATGGCTTGAATATGGGGATTTCCTTAGCAGTCTCTGAAAGCTGGGTGACAGAGAAAGGGGTGCTGTACATGAAGTGGTGGCCAATGTTCTGACCATTCTGGCAGCTGGTGGTCAGAGGGATCATCGGGGATGGGGCAGGAGCAGGAAGAAGAGGCGGTTGAACTATAAGATCTGGGGTGTTCAGGTTGTTTTGGGACAGGAAGCTGCACTGGAATGGGAGCACGTGGTGGAGGTGCAGTGTATAGGGGTCTAGAAGGTGCGGACTGTTCAAGTTGTTCTGGAAAAGGAGTTGGGGATCTGCATACACTCTTCAGAGCAGCGTAACTGCATGCCGCCTCCTATATATCCCCTCAGTCTACATGGTGGGTGCTATCTCCCAGGACTGCCACAGAGTCGACGGTGCACATCATACCCTTCTGTACTGAGAGTAACAATTCAGATTTCACTCTTTGTAGTGTTGTGCCTAAAAATGATATCTTCAAACCAGACCATTAAGTGTTAATCATTAAGGGTTAATTGGACATAGAGTTATAGAGATGCACAGCGTAGAAACAGACCCTTCGGTCCAACTCGTCCATGCTGACCAGATATCCTAAATTAATCTAGTCCCATTTGCCAGCATTTGGCCCATATCCCTCTAAACCCTTCCTAATCATATACCCATCCAGATGCCTTTTAAATGTTGTGATTGTACCAGCCTCCACCACTTCCTCTGGCAGCACATTCCCCACACACACCACCCACTCCGTGAAAATGGTGCCCCTTAGGCCCGTTTTATATTTTGTCCCTCAATTGAAGCAAAGTGGAAAACTGCATGAAAAACAGGCCTAATGCCCCAAATCAGCCTGGTTTGACTCGGTGGGGGCGTGGGGGGGGGGGGGGGG
>NW_025978451.1:0-6518 GCF_021869965.1 Rhincodon typus | reverse complement strand
ACCTCCCCATCTACACTCACCTTTACTGGCTCCATCCCCGCCTCTTTGACCTGACTGTCTCCTCTCCACCTATCTTCTCCTCTATCCATTTTCTATCCGCCTCCCCCTCTCTCCCTATTTATTTCAGAACCCCCTTCCCCTCCCCCATTTCTGAAGAAGGGTCCCGACCCAAAACATCAGCTTTCCTGCTCCTATGATGCTG
Organism: Rhincodon typus; assembly: GCF_021869965.1. Classification (NCBI taxonomy): domain Eukaryota; kingdom Metazoa; phylum Chordata; class Chondrichthyes; order Orectolobiformes; family Rhincodontidae; genus Rhincodon; species Rhincodon typus. The sequence goes on along the minus strand of NW_025978451.1, from coordinate 6,316 downwards.
CTTGGCCTGCTGTGTTCATCCAGCTCTACACCTTGTTACCTCAGATTCTCCAGCATCTGCAGTTCCTACTATCTCTCAAGAAATCTTCTTGCAGCTTTGTAAGGCTTCAGTTAGAGAATTGCATTCAATTCTGGTTGCCAAGTTACAGGAAGGATGTGGAGGCTTTGGAGAGGGTGCAGAAGAGCTTTACCAGGATGCTGCTTGGGTTAGAGGGTATGAGCTATAAGGAGAGGCTAGAAAAACTTGGACTGTTTTCTCTGGAGCGACGGAGGCTGAGGGGAGACTTGATAGAAGCTGGTAAAATTATGAGATGCATAGGGTTGACAGGTCACAATCGTTTTCCCTGGAGTTGAAATGTCTGAAAATAGGGGGCATGGCGAGAGTGGGGAATAGCTCAAAGGAGATGTGAGGTACGAGTTTCTGTTGTAGGAATTTGCCAGGGGATGGTGGTGGAGGCAGATACGATGGGGGCATTTAAGGGACTTTTAGATAAGCATATGAATATACGAAGAATGGAGGGATACGGACCAAGGGCAGGCAGAAGGGATTAGTTTCATTTGGCGTCATGTTTGGCAAAGGGCCCGTTCCTGTGCTGTACAGTTCTATAACAAAACACAAACAAAAAACAGAAATTGCTGGAAAATCTCAGCAGTTCGGGCAGAAACTGTCAGAGAGAGAAACAGAGTTAAAGCGTCAAGGCCAACGCGACTCGTGTTCGTATTTCACCCCGGGTTTCCCGTGAGTTCCAAACTTTATGGAGAATCTTTCCCTCTCGGTTTGGAGGTCGGAGTCCGATCAGAGCGATATCGGACAGGATAGTGGCCCGGCCTTGTCCCAATCATCAAGGTCCACAGGAAGGCCTTGTTGACCACTTCTGATACCTCAGAAGTGTCCTGTTGGCCAAAGCATCTATTGATGAAGAGATCTAGTACCGCTAGCGCAGGCCTACAGCCGCCTGAGTAAAAGGGTGTTTGAGGGCAACAACATCAGATTCAACATCAAGCTCATGGTGTACAGATCTGTGGTGGTTCCTCACCCTCCTATATGACTCTGAGACGTGGACTGTCTACAGAAGACACCTCAGGGTCCTGGAGCTGTACCACCAAACGCTGCCTGCACAAGATCCTGTGAATCTTTGGGAGAAAAGACACACCAACACCAGCATCCTTGACCAGGCCCCACATCCCCAGCATCGAGGCACTGACCCCCTCGCGCCCCCCCCCACCTCCGATCGGCTGTGATGGGCTGGGCAGATCGCCCACACGACCGACACGAGACTCCCCGAGCAGCTGCTCTACTCCCAGCTCCGAAACACCAGGCAAGCCCCAGGTGGGCAGAGGAAGCGCTTCAGGGATACCCACAAGGCCTCACTGGGGAAGTGCGGCATTCCCACAGACACCCGGGAATTGCTGGGCCAAAGTGAAGGAGGAGGAGTATCCGCGAAAGCGTGGGAATTGCCGTCGGGAAAAAGCAGAAGCAAAAGCGAAAACAGCATAAGGGGCGCGCTGCCACATCAACGCCCTGCTTCCCCCTTCCCACAACCACCTTCTGCCCCAAGTGTAACAGAGCCTGCGGTAGCAGCATCAGTCTGTACAGCCACCTATGGACTCACCCTGAGAGGGGAAAGTGAGTCATCCTCATCTGTGAGGGACCACCAATGAATGATGATGATGATGATTATGGCACATTTGTTAAAACACAGATAGCAGAAGCTAACAGAAACATCATTCACATACAAACTTGCTCACGCACACTCGCTCAGACAGACACACACTTGCTCACACACACACGCACACAGACACACACACGCTCACTCTCACTCAGACACACACTCGTGCACTCACATACACACTTGCTCACTCGTGCGCTCAAACACACACACACACGTGAGCGGCCACAATGTGACAAGGCTATTGAGACCATTCAGCCCGTTGGATTCACTCCATCAATGAGGTTGTGGCTAATCTAATAAACTCTCAACTCCACTCGCCTGCCTGTTCCCCTTAACTCTCAGCTCCTTTACAAATTCAAAATCTCTCAGCCACTACTATTTCCAAGGATCCAGCCCTTGTCAATAAGAATTCACACATTCACCACCCTCAGGAAGAAAATGCATTGAATTTGTCGGAGCCTGAGGGGTGACCTTATAGAGGTTTATAAAATCATGAGGGGCATGGATAGGGTGAATAGACAAGGTCTTCTCCCCCCATGGTAGAGGAATCCAAAACTAGAGGACATAGGTTTAAGGTGAGAGGGGAAAGATTTAAAAGGGACCTGAGGAGCAACTTTTTCACACAGAGGGTGATGCATGTGTGGAACAAGCTGCCAGAGGAAGTGGTGGAGGCTGGTACAATTACAACATTTAAAAGGCATCTGGATGGGGACATGAATAGGAAGGGTTTAGAGGGATAGGGGCCAAATGCTGGCAAGTGGGACTAGATTAATTTAGGATATATGGTCAGCATGGACGAGTTGGACCGAAGGGTCTGTTTCCGTGCTGTACATCTCTGATTGCTGTCTCCTTCACAGCATTTCAACTGCGATCTGACCAACGCCTTTGTGTAGTTTTATTAAGTCCTCCTTATTTTTATCCTCCATTCCACTTAAAATAAAAACCCAACATTCCACGTCACCCGCTGCTAACCTTTTGCGATCGGCACACAGAAACCTCCGAATCCCTCTGCTACAGTTTTCTCCGTTAAATAATACTCAGCCCCTCCATCTTCCTTCCAAAAATAAGGAACCTCAAATGATTTTCCAATCTGTCTTCACAAAGGAAAAAAGGAAGCAGGATCTTCAGTGACCCTCATCTTGCTCAACGCTCCAGCTACAGCAACCCCTAACTGAGGCTTCTGGAGTCGGTCTTTCCCTGACAGATCTAAAATTAATAAATATATACTGATAATGATGGGACTGCGCGTCTTACACCTGCAAGACTCCTACATTGTCTGATTGACGACAAACTTCTCTGCATTTTAAAACACTCCTTAAAACTGTCCTTGTTGATCAGGTTAAAAGTCACAACGCACCCAGATTTATTTGAAATTACTAGCTTTCCAACTGGTGCTCCTTCATCAGGCAAAGTCATAGTCGCACAGACCCTTCGGCCCAGCCAGTCCGTGCTGACCATGATCCCAAACTAAACTAGTCCCACCTGCCTGCTCCTGGCCCATATCCCTCCAAACCTTTCCCTATTCATGTACTTATCCAAATGTCTTTTAAACGTTGTAACTGTACCCACATCCACCACTTCCTCTGGAAGTTCACAAACCACCCTCTGAGTAAAAACAAATTGCCCATGTCTTTTTAAATCTGTCTCCTTAAAAAAAAAAGGAGCAGCACCCCAAAAGCTTGCGATCTCAAGTAAATCTGTTGGACTGTAACCTGGCATTGCGTGACATCAAACTCCGTCCATCCCAGGCCCAACGATATCATTGATCAGGCTATTTGTTACTATCCCTGAACGTGCTGTTGTGCAAAATTGGGTGGGTGCAGCCCCTATGAATCTTAGTCGCTGTTAAGGGGCTGTACAGGCACAGCCTGGTGTCTGTGGTCGAAGTCTTTCGCCACGAAGGCCAACGCACCATTTACTTTCAGCAACACTACTAATGCACATGCCCCTCTCTCTCTCAATTTATAACCATCGAGGTAATAACATTCCTTACTGTTTTTGCTCCCAAAGTAGACATCCTGGTGGGACAGGTGAAGGCCTAAAGGCATTATTGATGGACTGTTAATCCAAAGACCCAATTGATATTCTGGGGAACCTGGGTTCGAATCCCAACACAGCAGATGGTAGAGCATGAATACAATATCACAAGGATGTGATTCCTGTTCTGGGCCCTCTTCTATTTTTGTAAATGATTTGGATGAAGGAGTGGAAGGGTGGATTAGTAAGTTCGCGGACGATATGAAGGTGGATCGCGTTGTCGACAGTGCGGAGGGCTGTTCTAGGTTACAAAGGGACATTGATAGAATGCAGAGCTGGGCTGAGAATTGGCAGATGGGAGTTTAACCCTGAAAAGTGTGAGGTGATTCATTTTGGAAGGAATTGAAAGCAGAATACAGGGTTAACGGAAAGATTCTTGGCAGTGTGGAGGAGCAGAGAGATCTTGGGGTTCATGTCCACAGCTCCCTGAGAGCTGCCACCCAGGTGGATAGAGTTGTTAAGAAGGCGTATGGTGTGTTAGCTTTCATTAATAGAGGGATTGAGTTCAAGAGCCGTGAAGTTATGCTCCAGCTATACAAAAGCCTGGTTCGGCCACATCTGGAGTATTGTGTCCAGTTCTGGTCGCCTCATTACAGGAAAGATGTAGAAGCGTTGGAAAAGGTGCAGAGGAGATTTACCAGGATGTTGCCTGGAATAGAGGGAAGGTCTTATGAGGAAAGGTTGAGACAGCTAGGGATTTTCTCTTTGGAACAATGAAGGATGAGAGGTGACTTGATAGAAGTGTACAACATGATCAGAGGTATAGACAGAGTGGACAGCCAGAGACTTTTTCCTAGGGTGGAGGTAGCTATTACGAGGGGGCATAGTTTTAAAGCGAAAGGAGGTAGATATCGGGGAGACATCAGAGGTAGGTTCTTTACTCAGAGAGTGGTCAGGGCGTGGAACGCATTGCTGGAGAGGGTAGTGAAGTTGGCCTCATTAGGGGCATTTAAGCGGCTATTAGATAGGCATATGGATGATAGTATAAGGTAGGGGTGGAGGTTAGATAGACCTTGGGTTTAGGGTAAAAGTTCGGCACAACATAGTGGGCTGAAGGGCCTGTACTGTTCTATGTTCTAATAAAAGTCTGGAACGAAGGGGCTAATAATGACTATGAATCAATTGTCTGGGGGTAGTCTGGTTCACTAATGCCCTTTAGGGAAGGAAGCACTTATCTAGTCTACATGCAACTTAGAATCAGTTGTGGTCTCCCTGCAACAGAAATGAGATTATTAAGCTGGAGAGGACTCAGAAGAGATTTGCCTGGTATGGAGGGCTTGAGTTATAAGGAGAGGCTGAGCCTTTTTTCGCTGGAGCGTAGGAGATTGAGGCCGAGGCTGACTTTATAGAAGTTTCTAAAATCAACAGGGGCATAGATAAAGTGAATAGCAGGTGTCTTTTCCCTAGGGTGGGGAATGTTTGAGACTAAGGGGCATATTTTTAGGGTGATGGGAGAAAGATATGCGAGGCAACTTGTTCATGTGTGGAATGAACTTCCAGGGGAAGTGTTGGGTGCAGGTACACTTACGACATTTAAAATACACCTCAGTAAGTACATGAATAGGGCAAGGTTTGGCAGGATATGGGCCAAGCGCAGGCAGGTGGGGCCGGTTTAGTTTGGGTTTATGGTTAGCATGGACTGAAGGGTTTGTTTCCCTTAAGTATGACTACGTAATCGATTCCTAACTGCCCTCTGGGCTATGTACACTGACCTAGCCAGTTGTTCTCTCATCCCATGAATGAATTCAATAAGTTGTCCATATCATACTGCGTCTGCCATGCACAACAAAGGCCGAAGGGTCTTTTTGTGTCCTGTATGGCTATTTGCTCACTTAGTCTTTTTCAAATCACACTGAAGCATCTCTGCATCCACCTCACCCTGCCACCCAGCTTTGTCTCCTCTGTGAACGTGGAGATCATAGAATCCCTACAGTGTGGAAACAGGCCCTTCGGCCCAACCATTCCATACTGACCTCCCCCCCCTCCCCCACACCCCACCTAATCTACACATCCCTGGACATGAAGCAGCAATTTAGCACGGCCAATCCACCCTAACCTGCAGATCCCTGGGCACTATGGGACAATTTAGCATGGCTAAACCACCTAGCCTGCACATCTTTGGACTGTGGGAGGAAACTGGAGCACCCGGAGGAAACCCACGCAGACACAGGGAGAATGTGCAAACTCCACACAGACAGTCGCCCGAGGGTGGAATCGAACCAGGGTCCCTGGCGCCACGAGGCAGCAGTGCTAATCGCTGATTCAGCGTGCCGCCCAATTATGTTCAGTTCCCTCGTCCAAGTCATTAATATTAACGTGTGTAGTGAATAACTGGGGTACTAGCAGTGATCCCCGTGCTACTCCACTAGGCTGCCGCTCTGGGGAAGGAATCTAAAATTCAAAAATAAACGCAGCTTGAGTAAAAATTTAGCGACCAGGCCTCCGCCACTTTTCAGAATTCTGCCGACCGACAACACAGAGGAAAAACAGCCCCATCTCCATGGTAAAAGGGGAGACTTCCTGATTTTAAATCCTGTCCCCTTCTAGTTATAAGCTCCCCCATTAGAAGGCACAACAACAACTCTTCCTCAGGCGGCTTAGGAAATT
>NW_025978450.1:2928-6518 GCF_021869965.1 Rhincodon typus | reverse complement strand
CATCCAGCCCTGCACCTTGTTGTCTCGGATTCTCCAGCATCTGCAGTTCCTACTATCTCAGAATAAATCTTTATCTTTGCCCTAAAAGGTAATCTTAGATATGGACATGCATTATAATGAAGCATGATCTGATACAATGTCAAGGCATATTAAACAGTTGCTGCTGAATAACGTTCAAGAGTTTTTAGAAAAAAAAACAAATGTCTCCCTAACCTAGGTAGATTGATACAAATGGCTGCACTAACAGCAAAGTTGAAATCAGCAGGCTGAAGCACAAATGTTAAATCCTCATGGTTTAGAACAAAGAACAAAGTAAGTTACAGCACAGGAACAGGCCCTTCAGCCCTCCAAGCCTGCACCGACATGCTACCCATCACAACTGAACCCCCTACCCTTCCGGGGACCGTATCCCTCTACTCCCATTCTATTCATGTATTTGTCAAGACGCCCTTTAAACATCACAATAGTATCTGCTCCCACTACCTCCCCCGGCAGCAAGTTTCAAGCACCCACCACCCTCTGAAAAAAAAAACTTGCCTCGTACATGACCTTTAAATCTTGCCCCTCGCACCTTAAATCCATGGCCCCTGGTAACTGACTCTTCCACCCTGGGGAAAAAGCTTCTGACTGTCCACTCTGTCCATGCCCTTCATAATCTTGTAAACCTCTATCAGGTTGCCCCTCCACCGCCCTCATTCCAGTGAGAACAACCCAAGTTTCTCCAACCTCTCCTCATAGCTAATGCCCACCATACCAGGCAACATCCTGGTAAATCTTTACTGTACCTCCTCCAAAGCCACTACATCTTTCTGGCAGTGTGGGGACCAGAACTGAACACCATATTCCAAATGCGGCCTAACTAAGGTTCTATAAAGCTGCAACATTACCTGCCAATTTTTAAACTCAATGCCCTGCCCAATGAAGGCAAGCATGCCGTATGCCTTGTTGACTACCACCTTCCACCTGCGTTGCCATTTTCAGTGACCTGTGTGCCTGTACACCCAGATCCCTCTGCCTATCAGTACTGTTAAGGGTTCTGCCACTTACTGTATATGTCTGTAGGATTCTACAACTTAACGGACAAGTTGGCAGTACCACCTGCTGCCCTTGGTATACAGCATCACTATTCGCGCAACTGTCGTACAATTTACACTTGCATAAATCTCCAGCTTGTACTTCACCCTCAGTTTACATGACTGAATGAAACAAGCCACAGATAACTCATTAACACTAATTACTATGATTTCAATTCCAAGTTAAATAACCATCTTAAACCAGTTGTCAGTATTCAGCAAGAATGTTAATTTAGCAAAGGTACTGCTTTTCAACAGTCAAAGCCTTCAAAAGAGACAAGGAAAAATGTAAGAACAGGGACTTCTGTAAATGGTATTTTCTAGAGCAGGTGAATAAGGATGCCTAAAACAAGTGAACATCCATTTTGTATGAGACCATCATTATTGGCACTTAGCGTTCTTCACCAAGGTTTTGAGTACTTTACAGCAAAACTGAGAAACACTTTGCCACCAAGTACTAGGAAAGAATACAATTCAAAATTATAGAACAACAATGCAGAAAGGGGTCATTTGGCCCATAAAGTTGCCGGCAACTTTTTTGAAGAGCAAACCCATTAGCCTCACTTACTGTTTCAAATCCCTGCAAGTATTCTCCTTCATGCAGTTATCCAATTCTCTTTAGAATGCTACTATTTAATGTGTATTCAACACCCTATCAAAGGAGAACTCCTAAATGAGTAGTTTGTCTTCGTATTCACGAAGGAGGAGGACATGGAGGATAGTGAAATTAGTGTGGTGCATGCTAATCTGCTAGGGCATTTTGAGGTCAATAAAGAAGTAATGTTAAGTCTCTTGAAGAGCATTAAACTGGACAAGTCCCCAGGCCTTGAGTGGGTCCAGAGAGGAGATCGCCTGGGCCTTGACCAAGATCTTTGTATCTTCTCTAGCCACCGGCAATGTCCCTGAAGACTGGCAGGTAGCTAATGTTGTTCCTCTGGTCAAGGGAAATAGGGGTAATCCAGGAAATTATGGACCAGTGAGTCTCACATTGATGGTGGGGAAACTACTGGAGAGAATTCTTCGGGATAGGATTTACACCCATTTAGAAAAACATGGCCTAATTAAAGGCACAGCATGGCTTTGTGCAGGCAGGTCATGTCTTACTAGCTTGATTGATTTTTTTTGAGGAGGTGACAAAGGTGACCAATGAGGGTTGAGCAGATGTTGTCTACATGGATTTTAGTAAGGCTTTCAACAAGGTCCCTCATGGTAGGCTCATCCAGAAGATTAATATGCATGGGATCCACGGTAACTTAGCCGTTTAGACTCAGAATTGGCTTGCCCATAGAAGACAGTGGGTAGTGGTATTTTTCCAGCTGGAGATCCATAACTAGTGGTGTTCCACAGGGGTCTGTACTGGTACCTCTGCTGTTTGCGATTTATATAAATGACTCAGATGAACATGTAGATGGGTGAGTTAGTAAGTTGGCAGATGATGCAAAGATCAGAGGTGTTGTGGATAGTGTAGAAGGTTGTCAAAGGATACACCAGGATATAGACCAGTTACAGATATGGGCAGAGAAATGGTAGATGGAGTTTAATCAGGGCAAGTGTGAGGTGTTGCACTTTGGGAGAGCAAATGTTAAGGCAACATATACAGTTAATGGCAGGATCCTAAACAGCACTAATGTACAGAGGGATCTTGGAGTCCTAAGTCCATAGCATCCTGAAAGTGGCCACACAAGTAGATAGGGTGGTAAAGAAGGCGTGTGGAACGCTTACTTTTATTGGTCGGGGCACTCAGTACAAAAGTCAGGAAGTGATGTTGCAGATTTATAAAATTTTGATTTGGCCACACCTGGAGTATTGCATTCAGTTCTGATCACCACATTTAAGGAAGGATGTGGAAGCTTTGGAGAGGGCACAGAAGAGGTTTACCAGGATGCTGCCTGATTAGAGGGTATGAGCTACAGGGAGAGGCTGGACAAACTACGATTGTTTTCTCTGGAGCAGCGGAGGCCGAGGTGAGACATGATAGAAGTTTATACAATTGAGAAGGTTTAACAGTCAATCTTTTTCCCAGAGTTGAAATGTTTATTATTAGAGGCATGCATTTAAAGGTGAGAGGGTGAAAGTTCAAAGGAGATATGAGGGACAAGTTTGTTTTATTCCAGGTACTCACCACTTTCTGTCATACGCTACCAGGGGTGGTGGTGGAGGTCAGTATGATAGCAGCATTTAAGGGCTTTTAGACAAACACATGAACATGCAAGGATTAGAGGGATATGGACCATGGACAGGCAGAAGGGATTAGTTTAACTTGGCATCATGTTCAGCACAACATTGTGGGCCAAAGGGACTGTTCCTGTGATGTACTGTTCTATGTTCTATCATGCAGTTATCCTAAATCCTAACTAATCATTGGGAAAGTGTTTTTAGCCATGACTTGCCCTGGTTTTCTTTTAAAGACATTACAATTCAAATATTACTTGTATTTTCAAAGCTTTTCATTTAACAAGCTGTATCCACTGTAGCATTTTTATCCTGGATTTATTCTTTTGATGGGATTGGGGGGGG
>NW_025978450.1:0-2828 GCF_021869965.1 Rhincodon typus | reverse complement strand
TCTGTGTTTTCTCTCGCAGCTTTGTCTGGAGGTGGCCGTACAGTCGCGTGGTCGCCGGCCGGCGGAGGGGGTGGGGGGGCAATGCCTCGAGCATGCTAACTGCACTGAAGAAGAGTGACAGAAATGACAAGTGAACAAATAAAGACCTTTTATCAAACTGAAGGAATATTAACTTCTTATCATTCGACTGCATTCTTTTCACATAGTGGAGGGCCACATTTCCATGATTCAAGGTGACTTTTGATATCCAATAATCTGCATAGAAGGTATTCAATTTTAAGTACTATCTGAAGCATCCACACGTCTCAAAATAAGGCAGATGTGTCTAGTGATTACATTTTCACTAAATTTAATTTGCTTACATTGGATCACGAAATTCTGGTTCCTACGTCCTCTCCCAATATTGCACCAAAACAACGATAAGAATATTAATTTATTGTTACATTTTCTTACAACCGCAGAAATGTTTGCAGCAATAAAATTATCTGTCCATTTGGAGACAAGCTACAGCAAACTTTACACATCTTTATGAAAAGAAACCAAGGCCATGAAGGCTTTTTTAAAGAAAAAAATCTTACTTTCCTACCTCTAAGCAATTTTGTGATTTGAAAGTTAAATTTGTCATCCTCTTATTTTCATTTAGCAACATCAGTACTCATTAATGCTGCAGTTAGTACCCAGTCTTTCAAATGTTAAGTAACTGATCCGATATCCATTTGAAGCTATAAAAATTAAAAAGTATAACCTTTTATGCTGAAATAATGAAGTTATACTTGTTTCCCTAAAACAAAAGAAAATGCAGAGTGGCCCAAGAGATTCATAGATAACTAAGAAAACCTTGTAGGCAGATAACACAATGGCTTTCCATAGCCTGATTCCCTCTCAAAGACCATGGCCTCACATCCAGATAGAAATTAGCCACCCTTAAGATCACAACTCTATTATCCCCAGGACTAAATAAAAGTTTAAAGCATAACCATTCACAATTGTGACATTCCTAACATTTCCCTGTAACAATACAACAGTCACTGTCAGCATTGCTATTTTAGTCATCATTTAAAGGTGTGAATTCTCAGAGCTTCTAAGTAAGGAAGCCTGGGCCCCCTTTAACAAACAAACCACTCATGTTTGTTATCAGTCAGAATCCAGTGTAAGCCACATGACCCCCTCCTTCCTCCACTTACCCTCTGGAAAGAAACAGTTCCAACACTTAACATTTATATCTGTAACATTATAATTACACTACATTAACTGGGAAGCAATTATAAGAACAAGACTATCTTACATAAACTGGAAAATGGTATGTTAACTACAAATATAATCTCAGATAATAGAAAATGATACACCAGGTAATTATGTATCACACCAATATAGGGAAGTAATATTGAAGCTACTATACATCTCACCAAATAAATCAGTGGCATTAACTGAGAAATAAAATACAAACCATATCAGATTGACAACAATATGAAGTGCAAAATTATACGGCAAACATTATCACTGTGAAATAAAATGTTAATTATATTATGTCTGAAACTGACTAAAACTGGTAAATTACAGTGCCAGACAGAAAATTAAAAGCAGCAGCAGGCAGTAAAGATAACAGTGCCACAGAGGGAAGACAATATAGCAACCCACAAATAAAAGTGGCAGCAGAAATCAGAGTTAGCCTGAGACAACAGTTTGGGAGACCCATAATTATAAGCTACAGTGGACACAGTGAAGGATACCCACTGCTAAAAATGGCAGTGAGAAGGCAGCAAGTGTCCTGGAGATGCACAGGGTGTCACTAGAGTTGGAGTAAATGAAATGAAGAGGGAACAGTGTGGGAGCAGGCTAAGCAGACATTATGCTCAGGATAAACAGTCCAACCACAGGAAGCACAGAGAATCAGATGGACCAGAGTGTATTTCCACTCATCCCTTGAGGTAGCAAGACAGGTAGATAAAGTGAATAAGGTGGTATATGGGACAACAAGGTGCAGGGCTGGATGAACACAGCAGGCCAAGCAGCATCATAGGAGCAGAGAGGCTGACGTTTCGGGCCTAGACCCTTCATCAGAAAAGGGGGAGGGGAAGGGGGTTTTGAAATAAATAGGGAGAGAGTGGGAGGCGGATAGAAGAGGGATAGAGGAGAGGATAGGTGGAGAGGAAACAAACAGGTCGAAGAGGCGGGGATGGGGCCAGGAAAGGTGAGTGTAGGTAGGGAGTTAGGAAGGGGATAGGTCAGTCCAGGGAGGACGGACAGGTCAAGGGGGCGGGATGAGGTTGGTCGGTAGGAGATGGAGGTGCGGCTTGGGGTGGGAGGAGGGGATAGGTGGGAGGAAGAACAGGTTAGGGAGGCAGGGACGAGTTGGACTGGTTTTGGGATGCGGTGGGGGGAGGGGAGATTTTGAAACTTGTGAAATCCACATTGATACCATTGGGCTGCAGGGTTCCCAAGCGGAATATGAGTTGCTGTTCCTGCAACCTTCGGGTGGCATCGTTGTGGCACTGCAGGAGGCCCAGGATGGACATGTCGTCTGAGGAATGGGAGGGGGAGTTGAAATGGTTCGCGACTGGGAGGTGCAGTTGTTTGTTGCGAACCGAGCGCAGGTGTTCTGCAAAGCGGTCCCCGAGTCTCCGCTTGGTTTCCCCGATGTAGAGGAAGCCACACCGGGTACAGCGGATGCAGTATACCACATTGGCAGATGTGCAGGTGAACATCTGCTTGATGTGGAAAGTCTTCTTGGGGCCTGGGATGGGGGTGAGGGAGGAGGTATGGGGGCAGGTGTAGCACTTCCTGCGGTTGCAGGGAAAAGTGCCGGGTGTGGTGGAGCTGGAGGGGAG
>NW_025978449.1:0-6518 GCF_021869965.1 Rhincodon typus | reverse complement strand
CCTCTTCGACCTGTTTGTTTCCTCTCCACCTATCCTCTCCTCTATCCATCTTCTATCTGCCTCCCACTCTCTCCCTATTTATTTCAGAACCCCCTCCCCCTCCCCCTTTTCTGATGAAGGGTCTAGGTCTGAAACGTCAGCCTTTCTGCTCCTATGATGCTGCTTGGCCTGCTGTGTTCACCCAGCCCTGCACCTTGTTGTCTCGGATTCTCCAGCTTCTGCAGTTCCTACTATCTCTGATAATAAGGTCTGGTGTGTGGGGATTGGGTAAAGACATGGGAGAAGGTGCCTCAAAGCCCTAAAATTGGCGAACTTGTTCTCAAGTGGAAATGAGATGCTGTTCTTCCAGCTTGTGCTCGGCTTCACTAGAGCGCTGAAGCAAGTTTGAGACAGAGACGCTGGCCAGGGAACGGTGATGTGTTGAAGTGGCAGGCAACTGGAAACTCAGGGTCATTTTTTGCGGACAGAATGTAAGTGCTCTGCAAAGCTGTTGCCCAGTATGCATTTCGTCTTCCTGGTGCAGAGGAGACCACACTGCAAGAAGGGTCACCAGACCCGAAACATTAATTTTGTTTTCTCTTCACAGATGCTGAGTTTTTTCCAGCGATTTCTGTTTTTGGTTTCAGTTGGGATTATATTCACTTGAATTTGAAAGAATGAGGGGGAATCTCATAAAAACCTCTGAAATTCTAAAAAGACTAGACAGGGTAAATGGAGGAAGGATGTTCAGGGGAGTCCAGAAGAAGGGGTTACATTTTAAGGTTGCAGGGAAGGCCATTTAGTACTGAGGTGTGTAGGAATTTCTTCCACCAGAGAGTGTTGAGCCTGCAGACAACTCTGCCAAAGAAAGCAGTTGAGGCCGAAACTGATTTTAAGAAGGAATTAGATTAAAAAAAAACAGAAATTGCTGGAAAAGCTCAGCAAGTCTGGCAGCATCTGTGGAGAGAAATCAGAGTTAACGTTTCAGGTCCAGCGACCCTTCCTCAGAACTGATGGTGGCGAGGAAAGGTCAGGTGTATATGCAGAAGATAGTGGGGGGGGGAGGGGGTGAGGAGTAAACGATAGGTGGAGATAGAGCCCAAAGAGACAGAAGAACAGTTGGACAGACAAAGGAGTGGATAATGATCAGCCTAGGAGAATGTATAGCCACTAACGGGGACTAGTAGTGACTAACAATGGGTTGTGTGTAATAGCAGACCATGTGGTAACAAAACCTGGTGTGTGGGGATTGAGGTAAAGACATGGGAGAAGGTGCCTCAAGCCCTAAAATATTAGAACTCGATATTGAATCCAGAGGCTACAGTGTTCCCAAGTGGAAAATGAGATGCTGTTCTTCCAGCTTGTGCTGATCTTTGCTGGACCACTACATCAAGCCTGAGATAGAGATGTTGGCCCGGAAACACTCAAGAAGTTTGACAAAGCAGCCAGTTTGATTGGCACTACATCCACAAGCATCCACTCCCTCCACCACCGATGCTCATTCGCAGCAGTGTGTACTACCTACAAGATGCACTGCAGAAATTCACCAAAGATCCTCAAGCAGAAACTTCCAAACCCATGACCACTAGGAGGACAAGGGTAGCAGATACATGGGAATGCCATCATATTCAAGTTCCCCTCCAAACCACTCACCATCCTGACTTGGAAATATATTGCACTTCCGTCACTGTTGCTGGGTCTAAATCCTGGAATTCCCTCCCTAACAGCATTGTAGGTCAACCCACAGCAGGAGGACTGCAGCAATTCAAGAAGGTAGCTCACCACCACCATCTCAAGGGCAACTGGGGATGGGCAAGAAATGTTGGCCAGCCAGCGACGCCCACATCCCACAAATGAATAAATTTTTAAAAAGCATTCTGCTGAACCTTTCCAGCAATTTCTGCTTTTGTTTCTGACTTCCAGCATCTGCACTTCGTTTGGATTTTATTTAGGAGTTAGATGCAGTACTTAAGGCTAAAGGGATCAAAGGATATGGGGAGAAAGTGGGAATGGGGTAGAGAGTTGCAAGGTCAGCCGTGATCCTATTGAACAGTGGAATAGGCTCGATGTTTGTCAATGCTTCCAAATGAGGAGGGAGGCAGCAGAGTGGCAGGGTTCCTCAGACCCAGGCTTCCCTCGCTCAGGGAAGCTCCCTGTGCGGTCTGCCCAAGAAGGAACAGGAGCCCATGAAATGTGGGTTGCGCTCCCATTCCACTAGCCTGATGTTGATCCCATAGTCTCTCGTATTCAGAAAGGCTGGATTCTTCACCCTGTCTGATTGCAGGATAGCTGATGGAGGAGATCCTACCCATCCTGAACCCCACCTGCTCCAAGTTAAAATGAGGGCTGACGCTTAAATGAAATAACCCCACGAGTTGTTCACAGCACTGTTAGCGATGAAGCATTGCTGCAACAAGTGACAAGCCTCAAAGGTACTTATGAGATGAGAAATCACTGGAACTAATGTTATTATATTTTTCACACATCAACTTCTCCCTGGATGAAGGCAGAACATGTGTCGACTGTCCAAAAGAAAAAATTCTGAAATAATTCGAATGGCAGTGCCTGCAGTGTTGCCTCAACAGATATCCTTTTATTTGAAGCATACTGGGCCCTACTTTACAATGTGGACCTCTGAGGCAGAAAATAGTTTCTAGTCAACAGGATCTGTACCAGCTATTGCTACATGATGGTGACTAACAGCAGCTAAATATTGACGGTGTGCTACACATGGTATGGGGTGGAAGTCCTGATATGGTTAGTTAAAACTCTTGTTTAGTCAGATCTCAATTACTGCTATTTTTTTTAACCAACCTGTGTTGTTACATACTTCTGGAGCAGGTGGGACTTGAACCCAAGCCTCCCCATCCAGGGGTAGGGATACTGCCACAGCATCACAAGAGGACCCTCAATATTACCACACGCTTCTGGAGTGAATGGGACTTGAACCTGGGCCTCCCAACTCAAAGGTAGGGACACCACAACTGTGTCAACGTCCTTCTGTGTGCCAAAGTCATAGAAATGAGGAGAAATTTCTTCACCCAGCAAGTGATAAGCCCGGGTAATTTTCTGTCACAGGAAGCGAGCAAGGCCAAAGCACTGAATGTCCCCAACAGGGAGTCAGATATAGTTCTTAGGGGTAAAGGAATCATGGACAGCACAGTGGCTCAGTGCTTAGCACTGCTGCCTCACAGCACGAGGGACCAGGGTTCAATTCCATGGGTTGCGATCCATGTGGAGTTTGCAATTCTCCCTGTGCCAGCAAGAACTTCCTCTGGGTGCTCCAGTTTTCTCCCACAGTCCAAAGATGTGCAGGTCAGGTAGACTGGCCATGCTAAATTGCCCATAGTATCACAGGGATGTGCAGGCTTAGGTGGATTCGCCATGGGGTGTGGAGGGTTACAGGAATAGGGTGGGATGCTCTTCGGAGGGTTGGTGTGGACTCAATGGGCCGAGGGGCCTAGTTCCACACTGTAGAGATTCTATGAATCAAAGGGTAAGTGGGGACGTGGAATAGAGTTGGATTATCAGCCATGGTCATATTAAATCATGGAGCAGGCTCAAAGGGCTCCATAGCATACTGCTACTTCTATTTCTTTTTATTTACAGCTTAAAAGGAGGTCATTTGGCCCATCAAGTCCGTGCCAGATGCCCACAGAGAGAGCCAGTTCAGTCCCACTGCCCTACTCAGTCCCCAGAGCTCTTTAAATTTAATTCCTTCAAGTGCCCATCCCATTTCCATTGCTTGTTTCCATTTCCACCACTGGCTGTATCAAAATAAAATGTCTTCTTCACAGTTTCCTGCATCTGGTGACCAAAACCTTAAAGTTATTCCACCTCCCACCCCCTCCGCCAGCCCTTGTACTAGCCGCTGTTAGGAAGACCATTTTCCTTGTCTTCCTTATTCAAGCCAGTCACAATCGTGTACACCTCTGTCAAATCTGCCCTGATCATCCCTGTTCCAAGAAGGAAAATCCCAGCCCTTCAAAACCCAATCCTGTGCAAGTAAAAGCAGGGATCCTCTGCGCCATCACAAAAGCCTGACATTACCCTCGCAAGGAAGACTTGATCTTGCAGAGGGGTGGAGTGTGTAGCAGATTCACCAGCAAAGTAACAGGTTTAAAAGAGTTAAATTATGAGAAGATGATTTGATTTTGATGGGAGTAGACGGCAATAAACTATCTCTTTAGATTGGGAGAGAGGGAGGGTTAAGAATTCAGAGGATGGCACGGTGGTTCAGCAGTTAGCACTGCTACCTCACAGCACCAGGATCATGGGTTCAATTCCACCCTTGGATGACTGTCTGTGTGGAGAACCATCACTGCAAAGAATCTCTGTAGGTTTCCAGCTCCAATTGAATGGCCAAAGAACAGACATTTATTTTCTGGGTTTCACTTTTTAGGCTTTTATTTGCTTCTGTAATTTCATAGGCCAAGGGAGTATGTAATTGAGGGGAAGAAAGTTATGAGGGTCACAGACAGGGCAGACAGGGAGAAATGTGTTCTCCAAGTAGACTGGCCAGTCACCAAGGGGCATAGTTTTAAGGTTCAGGAGGAGGTTTAGAAGGATTTGAGGAGAAACCTTTGCGTCCAGAGGGTCGTTGATGAACTCACAACCTAAAAATGTGGTAGAGGCAGGAACTTTCAAGGCATTTAAGTATTTCGATAAACACTTGAAACACACAAAGGCAATAGGCCAAGCACTGGAAACAGGGATTAGAACAGATGGGTGTATAATGACCAGCATAGACGTGATGGACCAAAGGGCCTCTTTCTGTGCAGTAAAAGCTCTCAAAAGCTATGGCACTAAGCATCTCTTCATTTATCTTACAGTCTATACATGGATTTTTTTGCAAATGTCTTAGCATTCACATTTAAAGCAAAGTGTCTATTGTCCTACTGGACCACAGGGCTGCTCTCTCGTCAGAGGTGACTGGTGGTGGTTTAACCTGAGGGTTACCACCATCTCAGGCAAGGGGAGAGGTTGAGAAGGAGAGTCCTTGTTAGTAACTTCAGGTGGTGGGGGAGTTGAACCCACACTGTTCGTATCACTCTGCATCACAAACCAACCATCCAGCCAACTGAACTAATAAACCACCCCCACATGTTAAGAGACAGTCAGTCAGTCATCATTAGTGTCTCATCACCTGATAGAACCAGCCCCATTTTAACTGAAGACCCAAGAATGATAGCAAAAACTCCCTCGAGTAGTTCTTTCACCCTATGAGGGGGAACAGTAATGGCAGTGGAGACATTTTCTGGCAATTTTCTTTTTACACGTGGCACAAAGGATTGAAGAAAATTTCACAGAATTTTCACATGGGGTTATGTTGATCTGAGTTGAAATACAATAAAAACAATACAACACAACCGAACGGAATCTCTACCCCACACCCCCCAGACCCTGCTCAACATTCCCTGGCTAGCGCAACATTGTGGCCTGAAGGGCCTGTACTGTGCTGTACTGTTCTATGTTCTATGTTCTATTCCATGATTCTATCATGTCCTTTTGAGAGAATATACAGACAGACAATAAACAAAGGGACTGATGTCTTACCAACGCATCAAACACCAGTTTATCATATGTGTTGTTATTTGAAAACTCCATCATGATACTGAAGAGAGCGTCCAGCGTATCTTGAAGGAACTGCAGACACAAAGAAAGAGAACCATGACATTAGTGATAACCTTCTGAGTTCTCTTTTTGAACTGATTGATTCAATTTGCAGGAATTTGAAGAATTTCCACTCACTACAGTCAAAAGCATGAGCATGTCAACATTTCATAAACTTCGAGAAGTACGTACAAAAACAGGCTCAGAAGGATAGACAGGCTAGGCACAGGTAAGATACTTTGCCTGGTCAGGGGATCCAGAACCAATAAGCACAATTTACAAGTAGGGTTGTAGTAATTGTAATGAGGTCAGCCAGGTGGACCTCATAGAATAAGAGTTCCCTGACTGGGGCAATTAACCTGGTACAATCAGGGAGCCCTGGCTGACAGATATAAACAGGAGTGTCAGAGGTTCTATTCGCTCTGAGAGCTGGCTCTGAGGGAGCAGGACCAGTATCAAGTACTACGCTTGTGTAAATAAAGGGTGACTGGGTGAAGGGATGCCAGCCTCTGTGGTGTTATTTCAAGGGTAAATTCTAATTAGACCCGAAATGAGGAAAATTTATTTGGGGTGGGGGGGTGGTTGGGCAAATCTTGGAATTCACTGTTCCAGAAGGCTGTGGAAGCTCAGTCTTTAAGTATATTTAAAATAGAGGTTGGTTTTTGATTGTTAATTGTGTAAAGGGTTATGGGAATAATGCAGGTAAAAGGCATTCAACCATGATTGTATTGAATGTTAGCAAAGGCTTGACGGGCTGATTAGCTCACCCCTGTCCTTATGATCCCCAGTTCCAAAACAGATTCATTTTACAGAGAAAACAAGGTGTAGAGCTGGATGAACACAGCAGGCCAAGCAGCATCAGAGGAGCAGGAAGGCTGACGTTTCGGGCCTAGACCCTTCTTCAGAAAAATTTTTCTGAAGAAGGG
>NW_025978448.1:0-6518 GCF_021869965.1 Rhincodon typus | reverse complement strand
TAAATCAGTACCATGAATTTAATAACCCAAGATGTTTTTTATGGGAAGTATCTAGAAATATTGACGCATTCTTGAATTTCCTGTTGTCAGGTAACTAAAGGAACACTGACGTTGAAAACAAAGAGTCCTAACACCATGCAGCAAGAAAACAAAATACATCAACACATGCAGAATAATATGGAGAACAAGTAAAAGTTCAATAGAAATCTGCCCTTATGGGTACCCTGGCATCCTTTTGATGATCTTCTGCCCCAGAGCCCAGGGTGCCTAGTTTGAAACTTGTTATCAATCATTCCTTTTTAACTTTTCTGCATGGCCTGGATTTTGAGACCAGAAAAGTGGCAAGATGATCAACGCTTGAGCTCAGTAAATCAGACAGCTCCATCTGGTTCTGCCGTGTGTAATGAAACACAGAAAAAAAACAGGAAGGTGCTGTCGAATCTGCTGTACTCTTTCATAAGCTTTGCTCCATCAGAAATTAGCCAATAGCTTTGGCACTAAAATACATGATGGTTGCGAAGTTGCAGCACTTATCCACTAAACACAGCAGAAAATAATTCAGGTTGCAGTCTTCAAGTGTTCTTACTTCTTTTCTTAAAAGTAATAATAAGTCTTAATTATTCTGTTACCAAAAATGTAACTTTACTAATGTGAACCTTATTCCCTCTCGATGCATATGGATGTTAAATATAATCCTGAACAATATCTTCTGAAAGCTGTGCCTGTGCATGGCCACATAAGAACACAGAAGGCACCTTGCAGTTGTCACCTTTAAATGATTGCAGAAAAATGTGTAAAGTGCCATACAATGAAATGAGCAGCCGTGCACAGTGAGACATTAGTGTGCTGAAGACTGCTGCTGGGTGAGTGGTGTGGAGCTGTGGTGCATTTGAGCAGGTTGTGAGTAAGAGATGGATGTTGTCGTGGATAGGAGATGTTATGTGGAGATACAATTACTAACCTTAACCACTCACGTGAAGTTATTAGACTTATTGGTGCACTGCTGCCGGGTCCTTGGATACAGAGGAGAATGATCCCTACCCACCTGCATCCATTCATTCAGAGGCTGGTTCTTTTTTACGAATTCATTTTTGGCATGTGGCCATCACTGGCTCGGCCAGCATTTATAGTCTATCCCTAATTGTCCCTGAGGAGTTGGTGGTGAGCTACTTTCTTAAATGGTTACAGTCCTTCAGGAGTAGGTACACCCACTGTGCAGTTAGTCAGGAGGCACCAAGATTTCAACTCCATGATTGTATTTGGAATGCTGTGTACAGTGTTGGTCTTATCACTTAAGGAAGGATATAATTTCATTAGAGGCAGTTCAGAGAAGGTTCAGTCGATCGATTGTTGGAATCAAGAGATTATCTCAAAAGGACCGATTAAACAGGTTGGACTTAGACCTATTGAAGTTGAGAATCGTGTGCAGTCATCTTAATGGAACAGATCAGATTCAAATGGAACTTAATAGGCTGCATCCTCGAGTGATATTTCCCTTTGCAGAGGAGTTTGGAACTCGGGGACATATTTAATAATTGGAGGCTCCCATTGAAGGTGGAGATAAGGAGAAATATCTTCTTTGAGAGCCTTTGGTCTGTGGAGTTCTCCTTTCCAGAAAGCACTAGAGACTGTGTCATTAAGTATCTAACTCAGCCTTGAATATATTCAGTCTTCAAGAGAGTCAGAGGCTGTAGCAGGAAGAAAGGAAATTGGAGTTAAGGCCACAATCAGATCAACCATGCTGTTATTGAATGGCAGAGAAGATTCAGTAGGCCAAAGGGCCTACTCCTTCTCCTAAATCTTGTCATCTTATGTTCGTAAGTGTGTCCTGGCTCACCATGGGAACATGGGAAAGTTGCTGTCCTCTTATCTGTGCCATCACTGAGGCCTCCAGTGTCACAATTCTAAATGGGCGACACTATCTTTGCCTTTTATTGCATTTCATTAACTACTTGTGTTTATAAAGCAAGTCTCAGACAGTAGCGTGCTGCAAGATGCTTCACAGAGGTATTATAAAGCAAAATATGAGACTGAGCTGCACTAGGAATTGCTGGACAAATGAACAAAAGCTAGGTCAAAATGAAAAATTTTATGGAACCTCTTACAGGGGAACAACAAGGTAAAGGAGTGGAGACATTTAGGAATAGAATGGTAGAATTTAGGGTCTAGGCAGGTGAAAGTATAACGCCCAGTCCCACCCTCCCCACCAGTTCTCAAATGATTAAATTCAGGGATGTTCAAGGGACTGGAACCTCAGTAAGGTGTTCGACAAGGTTCCTCATGGTAGACTGGTTAGCAAGGTTAGATCACACACAATAGAGGGAGAACTAGCTATTTGGATACAGAACTGGCTCAAAGGTAGCAGACAGAGGGTGGTGTGGGAGGGTTGCTTTTCAGACTTGAGGGCTGTGACCAGGTGTGTTGCAAGGATTAGTACTGTGTCCACTGCTTTTCGTCATTTATATAAATGATTCGGATGTGAACACAGGAGGTACGGGTTAGTAAGTTTGCAGATGACACCAAAATTAGAGGTATAGTGGACAGCGAAGAAGGTTATCTCAGAGTATAACAGGATCTTGGTCACATGGGCCAATGGGCTGAGGAGTGGCAGATGGGAGGCCTTGTACATTTAATGGCAAGGTCTTGGGCAATGTTGCTGAACAAAGAGATCTTGGATTGAAGGTTCTTAGTTCCTTCAAAGTGGAGTCACAGGTAGTTAGGATAGTGAAGGCAGCATTTGGGTTTTTTTTTAGAATCCCTACAGTGTGGAAACAGGCCCTTCGGCCCAACAACTCCACACCGACCCTTGGAGCAACCCACCCAGACCCATCCCCCAATAACTCACACCCCCCTGAACACTACAGGCAATTTAGCATGGCCAACCCACCTAGCCTGCACATCTTTGGACTGCGTGAGGAAACCGGAGCACCCGGAGGAAACCCACACAAGCACGGGGAGAATGTGCAAACTCCGCACAGACAGTCGCCCAAGGGTGGAATCGAACCCAGGTCCCTGGCGCTGTGAGGCTGCAGTGCTAACCACTGAGCCACTATGCTTGCCTTTATTGGTCAGTGCATTGAGTATAGGAGTTGGGAGGTCATGTTGCGGCTGTACAGGACATTGGTTAGGCCACTATTGGAATACTGTGTGCAATTCTGGTCTCCCTGCTATAGGAAGGATGTTGTGAAACTTGAAAGAGTTCAAAAAAGATTTACAGGGATATTGCCAAGGTTGGAGGGTTTGAGCTATAGAGAGAGGTTAAATAGACTGGGGCTATTTTCCCTGGAGTGTCAGAGACTGAGAATGTTGTTATTTATTCAGAATAAGATGCCAGATAAACAGTCTGACCATTTAGAGAGAGTAGAGGGGACAGGGAAAGTTACAGAGGTGCAAAGCTCTAAAAATATACATGGAAACTGACATTGTGTTTCAAATGATCTCACTAAGTTCAGCTCAGGTAAATAGTGTTAACTATTGGTGTCCAAAGCAGTGTAATATTAGCAAGTTTCTTTGGGGGAAATTTTCATCCTGATCGTCCCCTCCATGAAACTGGTCTGCCCATGAGTTTGTGCATTATGTGGTGAAGATTTTACTTTTATTGATCTTCTGGATTTGCTACAATATCACTGACAAAAAGATTTTTCAAGTATTTCTGGTTATAAGCATTAAACATGCCGTGCATATTTATTACCTAGCCCACTCCCCTAGGTCCTGTTTTATTTGGGTTGCTCCCAGCACAACCAACCCATTTTCAGCTATTTACACTTCTCATTAGCACCCCATTCTCCCTCTCTCTCTCTCTCTCTCTCTCTCTCTTCCTTGATCGGTGGGAATCAGGAAGGCCGTGGATATCCAGCCTATGCGCTCCCATCCAATCAAACAGCACCGACCCTCTCTTCTGAATCCACCTTCAAATCCTGCATAAAACTCTGTCCAATGTACACAAATGCATGTGTGATACCAACATTGAAATTAAAGGTACCGGATTGCAACTTTTTAAAACTTTGTGCATTAAATTATGATTGTATTCATTTTCTGAGGATCTGCAACCTAACTACAATTCATTCATTGTCAAATTTGATTTGAAGGAAACAGCATATTTGCAAAGTCTGAAATAATTTTTGTACTGGCGTGGCATGGTGGCTCAGTGGTTAACACTGCTTCCTCGCAGTGTCAGGGACCTGGGTTCAATTCCACCCTTGGGCGACTGTCTGTGTGGAGTTTGCATGTTCTCCCTGTGTCTGTGGGTTTCCTCCGGGTGCTCCGGTTTCCTCGTGCAGGCTGGGTGGATTGGCCATACTAAATTGCCCAGAGTGTTCAGGGATGTGTAGACTAGGTGGGTTATAGGGGGATGGGTCTGGGTGGGATGCTCTTGAGGGTCGGTGTGGACTTGTTGGGCCGAAGGGCCTGTTCCCACTCTATAGGGATTCTATGATCTATTTTTACTTGTTGCTTTTGTTTTGATGAAATAATGTGACAGATTATTCCTGGTACAACAGTCTAAACGTTAACTTTTTCATCTGTAGCTTACAGAGTTCGTGACCAAATATTCTGCAAGTATTCCAGATATTTAGGAGGATTTGTCCTGCTATGTGTTCCTCTTGCTGTCATTTCCAGTTTAATAGCCAAAAAAGTGACGAGCACAAGTTGACTCTATCTTGGTTTCACCGTGAAAAGTTTTCAAGCATGTGTCGTAAAAGTGCTGCATTTCATTTTTCAAAGTTTAAATGTTTGTGAAGATTTTTATTGTGCTTCTCCTTGCAAAGAATTTTCAACAACTACTATGTTGCCTACAAATAAATAGGCAAAATGAAAAATGACAAAGATTGGAATGAATTACAGATGGAATCTGGAACATCTGACTCTTCCCAAAGAAATTTCTGGTTACGTTTAGAATAATCACAGCTCTCCTGTGTAGTTTAACGCAGTATATTTTGCACTTTGTTCATCTTAAATCTGTGTAGAAGTTAAAATAGTGCTAAAGTTTAAAAGTTTTACTCTGTTTTCATACAATACATATATGTCTGATACCTGCTTGTATTCTTGTTCTCACTCCTCCCCAGTCAAAACCAACTTGTCTGAAGATTAGGAATAAGAGCAAAGTCATGGGTAACTACTGTAGCACTCTGAGAAAGAAATCATGCATTGAATAGCAAGAAATAATCAAAACACAACTGATTTGACTGAAATTTGCTTCCCAAATGATATGATACACAAAAACATAATTGTTTTAATATTGTAATATTGCTTGTCAATACAACATGCCAATCTACGCACGGATCATGCAGAAAAAGATGACTGTGGATTCATCTTTGGGAAAAGATCCAGTCGTGGAGTAGGAAGTTTCGATCCAAAATTTCTTTAATATTTTAGCAAGGATATAAGACGGTTTAGGGACATGTTGACACAAATAGCAATATTACTTGGGATTTAGGTCAGTGGTGCTCTCATACAAAGCTGAATGAACTCATCTGGATAAGAACATATCAAACCATTGAGTCCAGGTTCAGTGTTGTGCTCCATCCAGTTTCCAAAAGCATTCAGATAGCTGATTGGTATCCTTGGTACTTTTTCCTCATGTGTATATAAATGTGTATATGCATGTGAGATTCCTTCATTTGGTAAAGAGTGAGTTGCAGGCCAGGTTACAACCTAGATATTGCCAACAGCTTTTTGCACACCCCGGCAATCGGTTCCAACTTGGTGGTTCCTATATAATGTCATTGCGTACTCTTTTTCTGATCTCTATCCTGTCTTAACAGAATGACAACAACAAGTTATGCAAGGCTTTTGTATCTTAACTCCTCTTAAAACATGCTGAAATTTTAGAATCAGTATGTTAACCAGATTTTGTTTACAAAACTTAACATAGCCACTAACATCTGCAAATCCATTTTGAGATGTTGAATGCGAGAGCATGAGTACTAAAACTTCTCAGAATCTGAATATCTTTTTAACTATTTTGTGACTGTTCTTAATGAATGCGTAACCAAGTATTTTCAGATATTAACTAAGTAATCTTTGATTTTAAATAAATCTTAGTTTGAATCTTTGAATTTTATTCCCTTTCCTGTCTGCTACTTGTACTGATTCTGAAAGGTATATTTTAATTGATGGGAAAAAGCAGGAGTGGCCAACATGCCAAATGTTGACTATGTGAGGCCCAGGTGTTTGTTTTTAATTCTAGAGCAGTGGTTTCATGCCTCTGATTAGATTGTTGCCCAGACTTGGGAAAGTGGCAGCTGGACTGTGTGAAAGGGAAGGCAATGAGGTTATCTTGGGAGGGGTTAAAGGAGTGCCTCATGATAAGTAATAAGTCCTATTAATTTCAAATGGTATCAACAGAACACCTCTGTTAAGGCCTTCAAAGCATTAAGAACATATGCACTACTGGTCCCAATAGTCTTCTCATTGTCTTCATCTGACAGGAAAATCTGGAGCAGTTTAACACAGTATGGAGCTGGAGGAACACAGCAGGCCAGGCAGCATGAGAGGAGCAGGAAAGTTGATGTTTCGGG
>NW_025978447.1:0-6519 GCF_021869965.1 Rhincodon typus | reverse complement strand
TTCCTTTCTAGATGATTATAAATCCTATCTCTTATAATCCTTTCCAACACTTTACCCACAACCGAAGTAAGGCTCACTGGTCTATAATGACCAGGGTTGTCTCTACTCCCCTTCTTGAACAAGGGGACAACATTTGCTAGTCTCCAGTCTTCTGGCACTATTCCTGAAGACAATGACGACATAAAGATCAAAGCCAAAGGCTCTGCAATCTCCTCTCTAGCTTCCCAGAGAATCCTAGGATAAACCCCATCCAGCCCAGGGGACTTATCTATTTTCACACCTTCCAGAATTGCTAACACCTCCTCCTTATGAACCTTAATCCCGTCTGGTCTAATAGCCTGTATCTCAGTATTCTCCTCGACTACATTGTCTTTTTCCTGTGTGAATACTGACGAAAAATATTCATTTAGCACCTCTCCTATCTCTTCGGACTCCACGCACAACTTCCCACTACTGTCCTTGACCGGCCCCAATCTTACTCTAGTCATTCTTTTATTCCTGACATACCTATAGAAAGCTTTCGGGTTTTCCTTGATCCTACCTGCTAAAGACTTCTCATGTCCCCTCCTGGCTTTTCTTAGCTCTCTCTTTAGGTCCTTCCTGGCTAACTTGTAACTCTCAAGCGCCCTAACTGAGCCTTCACGCCTCATCTCTACATAAGCCTCCTTCTTCCTCTTGACAAGAGATTCAACTTCTTTAGTAAACCACGGTTCCCTCGCTCGACCACTTCCTCCCTGCCTGACAGGTACATACTTCTCAAGGACACGCAGTAGCTGTTCCTTGAACAAGCTCCACATTTCAATTGTGCCCAGCCCCTGCAGTTTCCTTCTCCATCCTATGCATCCTAAATCTTGCCTCATCGCCTCATAATTGCCTTTCCCCCAGCTATAACTCTTGCCCTGCGGTATATACCTATCCCTTTCCATCGCTAAAGTAAATGTAACCGAATTGTGGTCACTATCACCAAAGTGCTCACCTACCTCCAAATCTAACACCTGGCCTGGTTCATTACCCAGTACCAAATCCAATGTGGCCTCGCCTCTTGTTGGCCTATCTACATACTGTGTCAGGAAACCCTCCTGCACACATTGGACAAAAACTGACCCATCTGAAGTACTCGAACTATAGCGTTTCCAGTCAATATTTGGAAAGTTAAAGTCCCCCATAACAACTACCCTGTTACTTTCGCTCCTATCCAGAATCATCTTTGCAATCTTTTCCTCTACATCTCTGGAACTTTTCGGAGGCCTATAGAAAACTCCCAACAGGGTGACCTCTCCTTTCCTGGTTCTAACCTCAGCCCATACTACCTCAGTAGACGAGTTGTCATCAAACGTCCTTTCTGCCACCATAATACTGTCCTTGACTAACAATGCCACACCTCCCCCTCTTTTACCACCTTCCCTGATCTTACTGAAACATCTAAACCCCGGAACCTGCAACAACCATTCCTGTCCCTGCTCTATCCATGTCTCCGAAATGGCCACAACATCGAAGTCCCAGGTACCAACCCATGCTGCAAGTTCATCCACCTTATTCCGGATGCTCCTGGCATTGAAGTAGACACACTTCAAACTACCTTCCTGCCTGCCGGTACACTCCTGCGACCTTGAAACCTTATTTATGACCTCACTCCTCTCAACCTCCTGTACACTGGAGCTACAATTCAGGTTCCCACCCCCCTGTTGAATTAGTTTAAACCCTCCCGAAGAGCATAAGCAAATTTCCCCCCCAGGATATTGGTACCCCTCTGGTTCAGGTGTAGACCATCCCGTTTGTAGAGGTCCCACCTACCCCAGAATGAGCCCCAATTATCCAGGTATCTGAATCCCTCCCTTCTGTACCATCCCTGTAGCCACGTGTTCAACTGCTCTCTCTCCCTATTCCTCGCCTCGCTTGCACGTGGCACGGGTAACAAACCAGAGATAACAACTCTGTTTGTTCTAGCTCTAAGCTTCCACCCTAGCTCCTTGAATTTCTGCCTTACATCCCCATCCCTTTTCCTACCTATGTCGTTGGTGCCTATGTGGACCACGACTTGGGGCTGCTCCCCCTCCCCCTTAAGGATCCCGAAAACACAATCCGAGACATCACGGACCCTGGCACCTGGGAGGCAACACACCAACCGCGAGTCTCTCTCGTTCCCACAGAATCTCCTATCTGTCCCCCTAACTATGGAGTCCCCAATGACTAATGCTCTCCTCCTCTCCCCCCTTCCCTTCTGAGCAACAGGGACAGACTCTGTGCCAGAGACCTGTACCCCATGGCTTACCCCTGGTAAGTCGTCCCCCCCAACAGTATCCAAAACGGTATACTTGTTTTTGAGGGGAACGGCCACAGGGGATCCCTGCACTGTCTGCCTGTTCCCTTTCCGTCCCCTGACTGTAACCATCTACTTTTTTCCTGTACCTGAGGTGTGACTACCTCCCCGTAACTCCTCTCAATTACCCCCTCAGCCTCCCGAATGATCCGAAGTTCATCCAGCTCCAGCTCCAGTTCCCTTACACGGTTTCCGAGGAGCTGGAGTTGGGTGCACTTCCCGCAGATGAAGTCAGTGGGGACACTAGCGGTGACCCTTACCTCCCACATTCTACAGGAGGAGCACACAACTGCCCTAACATCCATTCCCACTGTTCTGAATTCCCAAGCAGACAAATTAAAAAAAAAACTAGTAGACTTACCAAATTGGCGCTCAGAACCTTTTTTTTTGGTTAGAGGAGGAGGATGGGTGGGAGACACTACCTAGGTAGTGTTTCGGGTAAAGCAACCGCCCAAATATATTACCTCACTTACTCACTCCGAAAATGGAGTCACGCGCGGTAAGACTTTTATAATCCAAAAAGCTCACCTTCCCAGGCTGCCCTCGCGCTTCCTACATTCTGTCTAATTATGCAGACGGCAGGCGAAGCTGCAGGCTACCACTTGCTCCAGTTGAGGCCCCTAGATGGTGAGTTATTGGCCAGTCAAGGGTTCACATGTTTGCAGCTTGAGCAATTTTAGATCAAAGTTGAGGAGCTTGAGTCCAAGCTACAGGCATTCTGCTACATTAAGGAAGGGGAGGAGGAGCTGGTCACACCCCTCAGTTTAGCTCATTCAAAATTGGTCTGTGATCAGAGGCAGGAGGGTGAGTAAATCAGGAAATGATGAGTGCATGTAAAAAAGCTGCACATTTATCATGGGTGACTCTAATCTTCATACAGGTTGTGATCATCAAAGGTAGAGGTAGCCGCAAGGTTGAATTTATAGAGTGTATTCCATACAGTTCCCTGGAACAATATATTGTGGCTCTAATCAAGGATCAGATTATTTTGGATCTAGTAATATATAATGAAGTAGGTTTAATGAATTATCTCAGACTAAAAGATTCCATCGGAAGCAATATCTATCACGTTTGAATTTAGCATTCAGTTTGAGAGTAAGAAACTTGGGTTAAAAACAACTGTGCTAATAAGTTTAAGGAAAGGTAGGTACAAGGGAATGAGGGAGAGTTGGCTGAGTGGACTGGGTAAGGAGTTTAGCAGAACAGATGGCTGAGGAACAATAGCAGCTGATTAAGAAAATAGTTCACAGCTCACAGCAAAGATATAGCTCAGTGAGGAAGAAAGATTCTAAGAAGGAGACAAACTGTGTATGGTTAATCAAGGGAGCTGAGGATAGCATCAAATTGAACAAAAAAAATGTAGCAAAGATTACTGGGGTAAGCCAGAGGATTCAGCAAGTTTTAAAAGCCACCAAAAGATGACCAAAAATAATAAAAAGTGAGAAAATAAACTATGAGGGTAAATTACCAAGTAATATAAAAATTGACTGTAAGTTTTTTTTAAGTATATGAGAAAGGAAGAGAGAAGCCAAAATGAACATAGGCCACTTAGTGAATGAGGCTTCAAGTGGAGATATAAATTCTGTCCTAACAATAAAATTTTCCAAGGTAGCATTCTAGCCACCATGTATTCTTCACTAAGAGTACACAGAATCTCTCTAACAGCCTGTGGGGGCTCTATCCCAACCTGGCCTTTCCATCAAGATCCCCAACCCTTTGCCTTGCATTGACCTTTTCCTGGACTTATCCTTGAAGAAACCCCAGTCCTGGCCACCCTTTGCTACTGGTGCTGTGAGACTACAATCTGATTGGTTGAAAGGCGGTGGAGATGGATTTCCTGTTGGTCTTATAGGTGGCATGGCAGGAATCTCCACCTTCCTAAAGTTCCTGCCTGGTGCCTGTGTGGTCGGGAATGTCGTATAGCACAGGGGGTAGCATCCTGATGCCTGAGCCAGAAACTCCAGGTAGGACATGATGTAATCATTAAACGTACACTTTTCCAGGTATTTCTTTGAGTGCTATGAATAAATTAAACCACTAACTCCTCTAGATCTACTCGCACATGCTCACGGACAGAACAATAACATCAAAGTGCATTTATATAGTGCCTTTATCACAGAGACAATTCCTAAAGGGCTTCCCAGGAGCGTAAAGAAACAAAATTTGATAATGTGACATGTCAGAGGATATTGGACAGGTTAGTGAAAATCGTTCTGGAGAGGGTCTGTAATGATTCGAGAGGGAGGGAGAGAGGGAACTCCACGGAGAATAATACAAAGGGAGCTGAAGGTAAGGCCGTAGATACAGCGATGGAAATCCGGGATGCACAACAGGCCAGACTTGGAAGGGTGTAAACGATTTTAGAGATTTACAGGTTGCTTGGATTAGGAAGGGCAAGCTTTTCATCTGTAAAATTACTCCCAGGAACCTGTTAATTTACACAGAATTCATTCCAACCACTTGACTGTGACTCAGACCTGGGAATCTGCCATAACACATGTTATCTATCTGACCTCCTCCACTGGATTCTAAACCACTCTATCAGTTATTCTTACAGCTTCCATTGAAGAAACAGCACAGAAACAGGCCATTCAGCCCAACTGCTCAATGCTAGAGTTTACGTTGAAGAAGGATCTCATCATCTTAGTGCATCTGCATATCCTCCTACTCTCTTCTCCTTTACACTAACTTACTCTTTTGTGTATCTCTGCTATTCAACTCAACCACTCCCTGTGGGAATGACCTCCACATTCTCACCAATCTCTGGGGAAAAGCGTTTTTCATGAATTCCCAGTTGGGGAATTAATAACTATCCTATAGTAACTGTTAGTAACTGTACTACATTTATGTAGGATATCCTGTAATCGTCTAATCTCTCATAATCTTAAAAGCCTCTGTCAGGTCGCCCCCTCGGCATTCTGGGCTTTTAGAGAGAAGGTCACCAGCCTCTTCAATATTTCCTGAAGGCTGTAACCTTTCCTTTCTGATGTCATTCTTAATCGCCAGTGCTCATGTAAATTTAACAACGTAGCAGCAGAACTCTCACAATGCTCGCTGTGTGATCAAAACACAAGTTCTCTGCTTTTCAATTCCTCTAGAAATGGAACATGGAGGATTGCAGGTTAAGCTTTACACCAAATCATCCGATGGTAATCTTTAATAAAAGCAGGAAGTGCGCCTCATCCACAAGCATCCACTCCCTCCACCACCAACGCTCAGTAACAGCAGTGTGTACTATCTACAAGATGCACTGCAGAAATTCACCAAAGTTCCTTAGACAGCACCTTCCAAATCCAAAACCACTTCCATCTAGAAGGACAGCAGATACATGGGAACACCACCACCTGTAAGTTCCCCTCCAAACCACTCACCATCCTGACTTGGAAATATATCGCCGTTCCTTCACAGTCGCTGGGTCAAAATCCTAGAATTCCCTCTCTAAGGGCATTGTGGGTCAACCCACAGCACATGGACTGCAGCGGTCCAAGAAGGCAGCTCACCCCCACCTTCTCAAAGAGCAAGTAGAGACAGGCAATAAACGTTGACCCAGTCAGCAACACCACATCGCACAAGCAAATAAAAATCTTCGAAAAAAGTCCTTTCCAAGTTTCCAATGTGTCTGCTTATCATTCTGACGAAGGGTCTCCAACCAACAGAATAACCTGTTCTACATTCCCAATATTTGTCATAGAGTTATAGAGCTGTACAGCACAGAAAGAGACCCTTCAGTCCAACCCGTCCATGCCAATCAGATATCCTAAATTAATCTAGTCCCATTGGCCAGCATTTGGCCCATATCCCTCTAAACCCTTCCTATTCATATACCCATCCAGATGCCTTTTAAATGTTGTAATTGTACCAGCCTCCACCACTTCCTCTGGCAGCTCATTCCATACACGCAGCACCTTCTGCGTGAAAAAGTTGCCTCATGTCCCTTTTAAATCTTTCCCCTCTCACCTTAAACCTATGCCCGCTAGTTTCAAACTGCCCCATCCTGGGGAAAAGACCTTGTTTATTCAACTTGTTTATGCCCCTCATGATTTTATAAACTTCTATAAGGTTACACTTCATCCTCTGACGCTCCAGGGAAAATAGGCCCAGCCTATCCAGCTTCTCCCAGTAACTCAAAACCTCCAACCCTGGCAACATCCTTGTAAATATCAGAGATAGCAAGAACTGCCGATGCTGGAGTCAGAGAT
>NW_025978446.1:0-6519 GCF_021869965.1 Rhincodon typus | reverse complement strand
CTTCACGAGACGTTGGCCAATGATGAAGTAGAAAGCATTAGTAACTTGATCACCTTCGAACTCTGGGGGTGTACTACTTTAAGAAGGCAGCGATCTAGCCCAGGGAAATGCTCCTCATCTATTGGATGCACGAGCAAAGAATTAGGGGTGTAATCTTGGCTCAGCACTCCGACCTCTGACTACGGGAAAAAGTTCCACTCAAAGACTTGAGCCCATAAGCTCGGCTGACACTTCTCTGCTGTACTGAGGGAGTGCTGCATGATTGGAGACACTGTCATAGAGTCATACAGCACAGAAGCAGATCCTTCAGTCCAACTTGTCCTTGCTGACCAGATATCCTAAATTAATCTAGTCCCATTTGCCAGCATTTGGCCCATATCAGGTCACACTGCGGGCAGCTGCAGATCTGTTCAGTAACGTTGTAGACTTGCTTGCTGAGCCGGTGTGTTTGATTGTAGACGTTTTGTCACCCTGCTAGGTAACATTGTCAGTGTGCCTCCGGTGAAACTTCAATCAAACACACCGGCTTGGTGATCAAGTCTACAACCTCATCCACAACCCGAGCTACACATCTTCTCAAAAACTTTAGACCTGTTTAGTGTTATGCATTGTGGGTTGGTGTCTCAATGTCTTATTTCAGAAAGTTTTCATTGTACATTTTGTCTTTTCACATATTCCCTTATCCTGAAAAGTTCAGACAAATCTGCTAGAAGCCTGTACATACCGAAGACTAAACCGAACGATTCCCTTATCCATTTCAGAACGGACTCTTTTCAGCTATTTCTTAATCATGTGGAAGGAGTGTTTATTTATTATCGTCACGACGTGGATAGCTCTTATGGTTCGAACCCCATCCCAGTGTAGCAGCCTCCTGGCTGCTAAAACACAGATAGATTGCTAACCTGGCCAAGCAGCAAGGGATGCTGGGTACATTGGCCAAGTGAAACTCTGAGGTCAGAAAACCCACATACCAGGCACAGTAATACACAGCAGCCAGGTACTAATGACATTAGTTTCATGTAAAAGGCAACAGTTAATCTGGTCAGACATACCCCAACAAGTTATCCATTAAATAAAAGAGACCTCGGACAGATAGGCATTGGGTCCTGCTACACAAAGAAACTAACAGTAACATGCCACCCAAATGATTGACCGTTGTTTCAAACTGTTAAGTGTATCTCCCTGATTGGAGCATGATGGAAAACCAAATCTGGAGGGACCTCACCATTCTTCCAGTCAGTGCCTCCCCCACTGATAAAGCTTGGGCTTTGAATTGAGTACCTGATCCGGGAACACACTGTGTGAACACTTCTATGAGCGCATAAACAAATCGAAATCAAAGTTACTCAAACTGGGCCAACATCATTTCTTTTCCCCCTGTAGTAAAGCAACATGCTTCATGTTTTTTTTAACAAGACCAGGACGGTTACAAAACTTGTAGCTAACCGTGTTATGGGATTTAATTCATTAAAATTGCTTTTGACGTTTCTCTATTAGGCAAAGCTGCCTGGGCTGAGTGCTCCTTTGAAATATGGCTGCTGTTATTTTATGAATTCATAATAAGAATTTATCAGGATCAAATCAAAACTTAATTGGATAAGTGACATTTACACTGCACTTTATAGATCTGGCTGCTATTTTTAGCTGTTTTGATTTAACTACAGGTGTCAGTGCTGTCTCCTCTACCTTTTAGCCACAGGATACAGCTACACGCGTGATTCTTCAGAACATCTTGGAAATAATTTCACATTCCTGTTAATTATGTTCTCAGCCATGATAAATACCAGAGCGATGCAAACATTTACTGGTCCTCGTGGGCTGTGCTGTATATCAAGTGTTTAATGAAAGGTTCTCACAAGCAGGATTTCAGTAACATTTAAAGTTTGCCCCTTATCCTCTAATTGCCTCAGTTTCACTGAAATATCTGGGTCATTGTAATCCCCGATTTTGCAACCCACGGTTTTTCACCACAGTGCGATGCAGTGGGTTTATTGTCTATGCTCACAAAGAATTGTTGACCAACCCAATCAGCAATGGTGGCAAGTCAGTGGGTATAGGTGCCAATCCCAAGCCCAGACAAATGTTTAGAAGGAGATGGTGACGTGGTGGCAATGGCACTGGACCAATAACCCAAATGCCCGCAGGCTGATGCTATGAGTTCAAACCCCACCATGTGCGGAATTTAAATTCTATTAATAAATCTGGAATTTAAATCTAGTCTCATGTGGCGACTGTCACTTTTTTCTTGTTGGAAAACCCACCTGGTTCACCAATGCCCTTCAGGGAAGGAAAACCGCCATCCTTACCCGGTCTGGCCTACACATGACTCCAGGCCCACAGCAACATGGTTGACTCTTAATCACCCTCTGAAATGACTCAACATGTCAGATGGGCCAATAGGCTGAGGGGTGACAGATGGAGTTTAATTTACAAAGAACAAAGAACAATACAGCACAGGAACAGGCCCTTCAGCCCTCCAGGCCTGCGCTGACACATTTTGCCCTTCCATACTAAAACTGCCTTAACTTACAGGATCCATATCTCTCTATTCCCTTCCTATTCATGTATTCATCCAGGTGCTTCTTGAATGCTCCTACTGTGCCTGCTTCCACCACCTCCTCTGGCAGTGCGTTCCAGGCACTCACCACCCTTTGTGTGAAAAACTTGCCTCACATATCTCTTTTAAACATCTCCCCCTTGCACCTTGAACCTGTGTCCCCTAGTAATTGACCGCTCCACCCTGGGAAAAAGCCTCATACTTTCCACTCTATCCATGCCATTCACAATCTACACAATCTACTTCTATCAGGTCGCCCCTCAACCTCCTGTGTTCCAGTGAAAACAAACCCAGTCTATCCAACCTTTCTTCATAGCTAAAATCCCCCATACCAGGCAACATCCTGGTAAACCTTTTCTATACCCTCTCTAAAGCATCCACATCCTTCTGGTCGTGTGGTGACCAGAACTGTACACAATATTCCAAGCGTGGCCTAAATAAAGTTCTATAAAGCTGCAGCATAGCTTGCCTTTCGTTATACTCAATGTCCCTTCTAATGAAGGCAAGCATGCCATAGGCCTTTTTTTTAAACTAACTTACCTACCTGTACTGTCACCTTCAACGATCTGTGGACCTGCACACCCAGATCCCTCTGCATATCAATACTCCTAACGGTTCTGCCACTCACTATATAATTTCCACCTGTACTTGACCTTCCAAAATGCATCAGCTCATATTGTTACAACAGGTTTAGCTCAAACACATAAGCATGCTCAGTTGTCTCCTTTGGCATCACACGATTGAATCAACAACATGGGAATTCAATGAAGTTTAACCTGGAAGTCTTCAATCCAAGGCACAGGCACTGCTGGGATAAATTTAGATAAATGTGAGATGCGTTTTGGAAAGGCAAATCAGAGCAGGACTTATATACTTAATGGTAAGGTCCGGGGGAGTGTTGCCAAACAAACAGATCTTGGAGAGCAGGTTCATTGTTCCTTGAAAGTGGAGTCGCAGGTAGACAGGGTAGTGAAGAAGGCATTTGGTACACATGCCTTTATTGGTCAGTGCGTTGAGTAAAGGAGTTCGGAGGTCATGTTGCAGTCATACAGGACATTGGTTAGGCCACTTTTGGAATATTGCATACAATTCTGATCTCCCTGCTATAGGAGAGATGTTGTGAAACTTGAAAGGGTTCAAAAATGTCTTCTATGGATGTTGCCAGGGTTGGAGGGTTTGAGCTATAGGGAGAGGCTGAATAGACTGGGGCTATTTTCCCTGGAGCATCAGAGGTTGAGGGGTGACCCTATAGAGGTTTATAAAATCATGAGGGGCATGGATAGGGTGACTGGTCAAGGTCTTTTACTCAGGGTGGGGGAGTCAAAAACTACAGGGCATAGGTTTAAGGTGAGAGGGGCAAGATATAAAAGGGACCTGAGGGGCAACTTTTTCACGCAGAGGGTGGTGTGTGTATGGAATGAACTGCCAGAGGAAGTGGTAGAGGCTGGTACAATGACAACATTTAAAAGGCATCTGAATGGGTACATGAATAGGAAGGGTTTGGAGGGATATGGGCCAAATGCTGGCAAATGGGGACCAGGTCAGTTTAGGATATCTGGTCAGCATGGACGAGTAGGACCGAAGGGTCTGTTTCCATGTTGTACATCTCTATGGGTCAATGAGTCACTCAGTTCAAGGGGCAATTATGGGCTGAAAACAAATGCAAATCTTGCCAGTGCTGACTTGCCATGAAAAAAAGTTTCAAAAAATCAATACGGTGAGCCTGCCTGACCCTGTAAGGATTGGGCATGGGCTAACCATCCAGTGGCAAAGGGATGGCTGAAGAACAAAGTCTGAAGGTGTGGTGAAGAGGTGTAAAGAAAGGCTTGGGCCCCCTCAAGAATGGAGAAAGAGAGAGTGATAGAGAGAGAGAGATAGAAATGGACATGTGATGAGGTGAGTGATAGTGATGAGACCGTCAGGATGAGGAGATTTACGCACTCCAGTCATTGGAACAGAAGCAATTCCAAGCAAACTTGAAGAAGCAAAAGAAGAAACAGAGACCAAAAACTGATGATTGACTCCAATCTGAGGAGTTGAACACACGACCCAAGACCCTGTCTGCTCTCTCAGGTGCACATCAAAATAGCGCTCCAGGGGCTTTAACGAAGAGTAATTCCTGACCAACGTTCAACATTCAACCAACATCATGGAGAGCAATGAATCTGCTTATTATCACCTTCCTGTTTGTGGGAATGTGTTGTGCACCAATTGGCTGCTGGGTCGACTCCATTGCAAATACTTCATTGACTGCAAAGCACCATGGGATATCCTGAGTTTCCCCTCAAAGGAAGCCTTTTCAAATCTCTTTACACGGTCACTGCCAATGCAGCATTCCTCCCCGTCTACAACTCAGATTCACTTCAGCACTGCTGCCATGTCTTCCTTCGTTATCTCTCTTGGACACAATAAAGGGCAATGAATCACTTTCCCTGAGTTCCCCCAACCCTTCGAGCCCCTCCTCACAATCTGCCCGAGTCCAAACTTGACAAGAATTGTTCACAATTGTTGAAAAATGAAAGAATTGCAATGATGTAAGACAGAAACTTGTGGAATTCATGTTCATGTTTGTAAGTTACCTAGAGCTCTAGTGCCCATCAGTCCACTGATCTCAGACCTTGTTATCTTGCGAATTGATTTTCCAGGATATTACACAAGTCCACGCTGTTCTTCAGCTCCACACTATGAAGAATGCAGCATTAAAATTCTTGTCTCATTCCCCTTCTTTCCCTCGGAGAGACCCACTAATTGGGATGTGTTCCCCTCCTCGTCTGAGGAATCGACGGCAATTTCTCACAATTATCATTCCTTTTAAAACTTTACAATCCCAGAATTCAGCTCGATGATGAAATTGGGTTTTTTTTTGCAATTCCCAATGGAATTGTGGACTCAGTCTTTAAGTATATTCAAAACTGAGGTTGGTACATCATCAAGAGAGTCAGGACCCACAGGGATAAGGTGGGAAATGGGGTTGGGGTGCTAAATCAACCATGATCTTAGTTGATGGCAGAGAAAGCTGTATGTTCTAACTCTGCTCCTCATTCTTAGCTTTTGTGGGAAGAGTCAAAGGCCATTCAGTCTATTGAAGCTCATGCTGAGAACTCAACGGTATTTCACTGTACTTTGTATAAAAACAAAGCTGGTGTCTCCATTCACCGGGTGGGTTAATCTAAACATTTGTCAATCTCTGTGTGACAAAAGCCCAAGGTTGACTGATCACTTGGTGGTATCTGTGACCTCGGGTCCGACTCTTCTACTTTATTTCAAAGGAGATTGCTCGATTCCTTTCATTATCAAAGTGTTAATTAGAAGGCCATCACACTAATCATTTTGAACCAGCTTTCATTTTCCTGTATTATTGATAAAAATAACTCAATCTTCAGTTCCTTCACTTGAAGGGAAGCCTCAAGGGCAGGGTGAATATTAATTGCAGCAGACTTCTCTGCGTCCGCCTTTTAAAAACATTATTTCTTACGAGATCCTAAAAATAATTTAAAGACGATCTTAAATAATTGAAGGAGCTTATGATAGTAATGCCTCTTCACACACACACACACACACACACACAAACACACAGGCTCTCTCACACACACACAAACACACACACATACTCTCTCTCACACACACACAAACACTCTCTCTCTCACACACACACACACAAACACATGCTCTCTCTCTCACACACACACAGACACTCACACACACATACATACAGACACTCACACACACACACACATACAGACACTCACACACACACACACACATACAGACACACACACACACACTCACACACACACATACACACAGACACTCTCACACACACACACATACACACAGACACTCACACACACACACAGACACACACACACACACACAGAGACACTCACACAGACACACACACTCTCACACACACAGACACACACACACTCTCACACACACACACTCTCAGACACACACACACA
>NW_025978445.1:0-6519 GCF_021869965.1 Rhincodon typus | reverse complement strand
GCTGTGTTCATCCAGCTCTACACCTTGTTATCTCAAATATCTCCAGATAGTGGGATTTGCCAACCCGCCTCATTCAATTTAAACTTTTTTCTTAAAGATACCCGATCAATAAGTGAGAAGATAATTCGAGGTTAATTGATTTGCTAAAGTTGAGTTGGATTGACAGTGATGGAGGAAGGGGACATACTGAGATGAATCAATTAGTAAGATTCCATGACTGATTAGGAGAAGTGTTGTGAGATTTTGATTTGGAATTGTGCACTTTCTGTGTGCTGGTATAAAACAGGTATCTGAGTGACTGTTACAAAGTGTGTGCCTGGCTATGTTGAGTTCTCGATTAGTTTTGCCCACCATTATTAGTAAAGGGTCCAGTTGTCACCCAAAACCTGTGGCTCTGCAAAGTGAGAGTTTAGCTCCAGTTTCAGGACCGCAATCCCCAAATTGATCTGCTCCATGCACAGCCAATGTTGTTACATGCTGTGGATAACCAGCTCAACACACAGTGACAATTATGTCAGCACTGAAGGAAGCAAATAGGATGATGCTAGAGAACCAAGAGATTTTGACCATTGACCAAGGACAAACAGGCTGGGCCTATTTTCTTTCGAAAAGACTTGACTGGGAGCCTGCCTGATTACCCCATCGGTTTAACGGATAAGCGTGTGATTTAAGACACAAGTCTAGGTTGATATCGTCTCATTTGTGAGATCAAACCAAGTCTTGATTTGCATGTCCAATTGTAAATACTGTGTGTGAAGTCACCCTCTCTCCTCTCTATAATGTCAAACTACTTCCACAGACTTCTCTATTCAGATTTTTCCAACGCTTATGTGAATAAGTAATCCAGATAGCCACACTAATGCTTTGGGGCACATGGTATTTGAAATTAGAAGCTGATCTAACAATGAAATTGAAATTATTGATTTTTTTGGAGAAACCCATCAAGTTCACTAACAGAAGGATCTGTTGGAAAATGAAGGAAACTGTTGTCCCTCACCTGGTCAGGCCTACATGTGACTCCAGACCCACAACAATATGGATGACTCTCAACTGCCCTCAGAAATGGCTGAGCAGGCCACTGGTAGTGTGCGGTGAACAGAACTGTAAGCAATATTCTATAATGCGGCCTAACTAAGGGCCTACGCAGCTGCCTAGCTCTTTCTGTATGTTAACGCCACTAAGGATTCTTCTATTTACTGTACACTCCCCTCTTAAATTAGATCTTCCAAAATACACCGCGGCACATTTGTCCAGATTAAATGAGTCATAGTGGCACAGAAACAGGCCTATCAGCTCTACTCATCCATGCCAATCAG
This sequence comes from Rhincodon typus, assembly GCF_021869965.1. Taxonomy (NCBI): domain Eukaryota; kingdom Metazoa; phylum Chordata; class Chondrichthyes; order Orectolobiformes; family Rhincodontidae; genus Rhincodon; species Rhincodon typus. The sequence goes on along the minus strand of NW_025978445.1, from coordinate 5,203 downwards.
GTTTCCAAAAGTGAAATAATCCCATTTGCTCCATTTGGCCCATATCCCACTGTATCTTTCCTATTCACGCATCTGTTCAAATGCCTTTTAAATGTTGTGATTGTACTTGCCTCTAACACTTCCTCTGGCAGCTCACAATGAGGTACATGAAGCCACTACAAGGTCTAATAAGAGAAAGGAAACTGGACAGGTGATCCAGCGTCATCCAAGTCACTGGAGGGAGACTGACACAAACAGCCCTGTGAAGCATGGAGATTCTCACTAACACCTCGGGGTTAGAGCCAAAATTGGGAGAGCTGTCTCACAAACTAGTCAAGCAACAGATTGACATTGTCATATTCTCAGAATCATACCTTACAGACAATATCCCAGACACCACCATCACCATCCCTAGGTATGTCCTGTCCCACCAGCAGGATAGACCCAGCAGAGCGGGCGGCACAGTGGGATACAGTCGGGAGGGTGTTGCTCAGGGAGCCCTCAACATTGACTCCGGACCCCATAAAGTCTCATGGCTTCAGGTTAAACACGGGCAAGGAAACCTCCTGCTGATTACCACATACCGCCCTCCCTCAGCTGATGAATCAGTATTCCTCCATGTTGAATAACATTTGGAGGAAGCACTGAGGGTGGCAAGGGCACAAAATATACTCTGGGTGGGGGATTTCAATGTCCACCACCAAGAGTGGCTCGGCAGCAGTAATACTGATCAAGCTGGTCGGGTCCTAAAGGACAGAGCTGCTAGACTGGGGTCTGCAGCAGGTGGTGAGGGAACCAACAGGAGACAAAAATAGGTCTTTCTTCATCCTGACCAATGTGCCTGGGGGCAGATGCATCTGGTTATGAAGTCAAAGTCCTGCCTTCACATTGTGAATACCCTCCATCATGTGATGTGGCACTGCACCGTGCTAAATTGGATAGACTTCAAACAGATCGAGCAATTCAAAATTGATATGCTGTGTATCATCATCAGCAGCAGAATTGTATTCAACCATCATCTCCAACGTTATGGTCTGGCATATCCCCCACTCTACCATTACAATCAAGCCAGGAGATCTATCCTGGTTCAATGGAGAATGCAGGAAGACATTCCAGAAGCAGATCCAGGCATAGCTAAAAATGAGGTATCAACCTGGTGAAACTACAACAGAAGGTACCCTGCATGCCAAGCAGCATTAGTGGTAGACAGAGCTAATCCACTACTAACGAATTAGATTTAAGTTCTGCAGTCGGGCCAACATCATAATGTGGAACTATATCCCTGTTCCTTCACTTATTTTGGATTATGTGCCTTTATTACCTGGACTGTAGCAGTTCAGGAAGGCAGCTCAACATCTTCTGAAGGGCAATTAGAGATGGGTAATAAATGCTGACCCCATCCATGATCCGGCCCATTTCCCCATGCACAGATATTGGAAACCAGCTTTCATACTCAAAATCATTGATCTTTTGGGCGCAATGGTGTCACCAAAACACATTCCATCCAACGCCGCTGAGGAAGAAGCTACATATCCCTCAGAGGAACAAGACAGCTTCCTGTACCCTTCACCAGCTCAAATACCGACCGCTCGCTCAGTATTACAGCTACATCAGCTGCTCATGAGCACTTCACCATCTGGTCTCCACGGCTGGTGGAGGAAGAAACGTTACATCTCACTGACATTGACACACTGTCGGAGATCAGATACCTGCTTAGCCAGCTATTTGTGACTTCACACAAACAGACATCAGAGCAGCAGCCTCATTAGTGGGTGCAGTGGCCAGGGTAGTATAACAACGCCAGGAATGCAACACCACAAGGACACTGCTGCGCCAGGCATGTGACTATCTGCCTGCCTCCATGGATAGGTCAGTGGTTGCCAATGGAGAGCCAGTCCCAGCCCCCCTCAGATAATAAAACAAAGAGCAGTATGTGCTAGAGAACTGAAATTGCTGGAGAAACTCAGCAGGTCTGGCAGCATCTGTGGAGAGGAAGCGGAGTTAACATTCTGAGTCTGGGCATGGTCCAACAGAACTGTTAGGAGCAAGGAAAGGAGCAGATAGCTATTGTTGAGGCTGTATATGCTCCGGTCAGACCACGTTTGTAATATTGAGAACAGTTTTGGGCCCTGTATCTAAGGAAGGATGTGCTGGTTTTGGAGGGGGTCCAGAGGAGTTTTACAAGAATGATCCCCGGGGATGAAGGGCTTGTCACATGAGGAGCGGTTGAGCCTGTACTCAATGGAGTTCAATAGGACGCAGGGGAAATCTGATTGAAACTTAAAGAACACTTAGAGGTCTGGATAGAGTAGATGGGAGAAGATGTTTCCACAAGTACGAGAGACTAGGACCCAAGGGCACAGCCTCAGAGTGAAGGGACGATTTTTTAGAACAGAAATGAGGAGGAATTTCTTCAGCTAGAGGGTGGTGTGAATTATTGCTGCAGAGGGCTTTGGAGCCAAGTCATTGAGTGTACTTAAAACCAGTACTCTTAGCCCTTATTATCATTTATTCAGCTTTTCTTCTGTCCTGGCCTGCTGTCCATTATCTCCTTGTTTACCTACCCCATTCACTTTTCTCTCTCTCTCTCTCTCTCTCTCTCTCTGCCTTCCATCTCCACCTTTCTCACTCACCCTATCCCCCACTTTGTCTTCGGGTGACTAGATATAGCACTTGGGGCGAATGAGATCAAAGGTTATGGGGAGAAAGCAGGATTAAGCTATTGAGTTGGACAATCAGCCATGATCGTGAAGAATGGTACAGCAGGCTCAAAGGGCCGAATGGCCTCCTTATGCTCCTATCTTCTATGTTTCTATGTTTCCATAAATGCCACTTTTTCCGAGCTGCTAACAGTTCTGATGAAGAGTCACCAGACTCGAAATGTTAACTCTGCTTTTAGTCCCCCAGATGCTGCCAGATCTGCTGAGTTTCTCCATTAATTTCTGTTTTAGTTCCAGCAGGTTCAGAATCTGATGGATATGCCTCCGTCATTAGCCTCCAGCCCCAATGGTAAGATGACAAGTGGTCAGGACAGCTTAAGCTCGCTGCCCCTTCCTCGCAGGGAGACAGGATGGTACCGGGGGGTGCCAGCCACAGGAGGGACCACATCAATGTCATCAGCAGTCTCCAAATGAGTCATAGATTCTACCTCTACCTTCCTGTCCCCGGCGTTCCTCAAACCTTTGAGAGTGCAGAACAAGGAGGATGTATTTACCTCTGACAAGGGCACATGCAGTAAGTTTAGAACCTCTAGACACAGAATGTCTCTCAGGTTAGCTCACCAAAGCTCCAACACCAATAGGCCTCATGGTAAGGCAGACTCCCTCCAGGCCAGCTGCAGACCCAGGGGCAGCATTGAGACAGAGTACTTTTTATTCATTCATGGGCTGAGGGCATCTCTGGCTGGACCAGCATTTAACATCTGCCCCTAACTGTTGACTGTGACCCAAGCCCCAGGACTAACAAGGTTCTATCCCCTCCCTTAACTAAATGCCCTGATTGGAAGTCTGATGGAACCCAAGTCCCTGGACTGATATGGTGGACTGCAGACATGTTACTTTGCTGGGACCTCCTGTCTGATGGATATCACTGAAGACTGCTCCCCTAAGAGTTTGTAATAGTGCCATTTGCTTACAGCACACGTAAGTATGGGCCTGGCGCATGGTGCTAGCGTTGGCAGCAATGTGTCAGAGAGGAAATATTCATCCCCTTGACTGCTGGCTGTTAACAACCATCACAAGCCTCCTGGTGTTGTATCAAAGCTAAAGACAACGGCAGTGCACCAGAACTTGAGCCTTTTGGCTCTGGCTGAGGGCGCAGAATGCAAGAAGCAAAGATGTGTATAAGGAAGAGATGCTGCAGGTATCCAGGTAGATGATCTGTGCGTGAGCCCTAAGAAATCAGATGATTCCTGGGATGGCAGGATTAATATATCAGAAGAGGTTGAATTGGTTAGGATTATATTCGTTGGAGTTCAGAAGAATTAGGGGAGATCGCATAGAAATCTATAAAGTCCAAAAACTAGACAACGTAGGTGCAGGAAAGATATTCCTGATAACCAGGGAGGCTAGAACCAGGGGTCACAGTCTAAGAAGATGGGATAAACCATTTAAGACTGAGATGAGGAGAAATGTCTTCACCCAGACAGTATTGAGCCTGTGGGATTTGCTATGACAGAATGCAGTCCAGGCCAAACATTGTATGATTTCAAGAAGGAGTTGGTTATAGTACTTAGGGCTAAAGTGAGCAAAGGAAGTGATGGAAAAGTAGGAGCAGGCTGTTGATTTGGATCAAAATGAGAAATTGCTGGAAAAGCTCAGCAGGTCTGGCAGCATCTGTGGAGAGAAAGCAGTGTTAACGTTTTGGGTCCGGTGACTCTTCTTCAGAGTGGCCTACTTCTATTCCTATTTTCTATGAGTCTGTGAGCTGCCCTGAGCTGCAGCCTGGTTCTGAGCAGTGAGCTGGCCACTCAATCCTGTGTGTGTGCGTGTGTGTGTGTGTGTGTGTAAAGTGTCTGTGCAGTACCATTTCGATGATAGTTGCTGGTGCGCTTCAATGTGCAGCTTTGAGATGCAGCAACATTCATGCAAATGCCTCAGAGACGTGCCGAGACGGTGTGGAGAGGCTGTCAGATGCCAGCATCTGGGAGAACCGGATACACACAGCAAATGCCCTGGGAGGGTGTCCCGGGATGGTGGTGGCCAAATTGGAAGTCGAGAGGAGCAAGCATCAAGCTGGAGTCTCCAGATCCTCACTCTGACATTCAGGTCAGAGATTGTCGGTGTCTAATTCCTATCTACTCTGTAACATGATCAGAAGTTGCATAATAATGAGGTAAGGTTTGCAGTTGATGACAACAATAACAATCCGCCTCAGTAGGCCGCTTGCTGCTCCCTAGCCAGGATGTTGTCTCAGCATCAGGAACTTTTTGGAAAATGGAATGAGCTGCTGATAACATTGAAAAAGGCTTCGCTGGACTTGTCATGTAATTTTCCCAAATTTCTCACCATAGACCATACCACCTGAGGCTCTGTAAGATCCTACCCAGAGTCAATGAACTACAGATCCCACTGGAACCAACTGACAAATATATACCTGATATAACCCAGTGTGTAACACAGCTTGGTGAGCTATGACTGGTGCTGACTTGACTTGGATGAGACAAGTTCAAACATAATATTCCACTTCCTTATTGTTCAAGGATGAATCATCAGTAACTGTGACA
>NW_025978444.1:0-6520 GCF_021869965.1 Rhincodon typus | reverse complement strand
TTGTGTGTGTGTGTGTGTGTGTGTGTGTGTGTGTGTGTGTGTGTGTGTGTAAGAGAGAGATTGAGGTGACCGAGTACATGTTGAGTGTTACTGATGAAGAAATCAAGTGGTGGTAAGGAGGCCTGAGAAAGGGGTTCAGTTGGAGGGAAGAGTATTGGAGATGGGTGAAAGGATCTCGGGAATAGGGATAGGATACCCCATATTACAGCATCCCAGCCAATGTTTATCCCTGAACCGGTACGCTTGAAGGCTTTTGTTTGGGTAATTTATTTCAGTGCTGTGGACTTTTCTAAACACAAACTCGCGTTGTCATCTTCCCCTATATATCAACAGTGACTGCATTCCAAAATTTAGTATGAAATGCTCTTTAGGATATAGAATCTTATGAACGTTCTACATAAATACGAGGTTTTTTAACCTTAGCTGAGGATGTAAACAAAAAAAGCAGATATTTGCTTGTGATGTGCCCCATTAACATGCAAGAATAATTAATGAACAATATTTTGCATTGCTGGCACAGTTTGTTGATATATTTCTGCAATGCTCCCATTTCTTAGGTTCTGTGCTGAATTAAGAATAAAGATGGATTCTTGATCAATAGGGAATCAAGGATCATGGGGAAAACACAGCCTCCTCCTATTCCTATTTCTTATGCTCTTGTGGTAAGGTCACTGGATAAATAATCCAGAACCCGAGGTTAATGTTCTGGAGACGTGGTTTCAAATCCCACAATAGCAGATGGTGAAATCTGAATTCACTAAAACCTGGCATTAAAAGAAAGCTGGCCTAATGACTGTCATGTAATCATTGTTGGTTGCATAAAAACTCATCTGGTGCTCTAATGTCCTATGGTGAAGGAAATCTGTCATCCTTACCCGGTCTGACCTATGTGTCACAGCAATATGGTTGACTTTGAACTTGCCTTTGAAATAGGCATGTACAGTAAGAGCTGGTTCAGTCAGCTCATTCATACCCAACGTATGAATAAAAGAAAATGAAGTTTGACTCTACTTTCATTTGTAACTGTTCCGGAAGACATAGCTACATTTCCCCCTATAAAAGTCATGTGAAAGTCACATAATTACATATAGCAGACTGTCATATAAACACGCACGCACACACGCGCACACGTACACACACACAGACACACACATGCCCACATGGAATGGTGTGAGTACTTGAATGTCATACTTGTATACGGTGCGGTAAAATTCGTGTTCTAATTTGGAAAGCCACTTGATGAAGGATAGTAAGCGACTTAATTGTTACTTAGTCTCACATTTGTTCACACAGTGAAGCATTATACCTTCTAACTCAACCATACGATAATTTGAGCAAGTGTCACTTTTGAAATAACTGAAAAAAAAGAAAACAGCCAAATTAAACTAAATTGTACATTAACAGCCTTGACAAGGACACTAACAAAAATCAAAAGTTTGAGGCAAATTAATACTTTAAATTCAAATGACATTGTGGCTGGAGATAATACACTCTGCAGTGCCCATTAGTGACGGACAGCTTCAGGCTTGCTCATGCACACCATGTGCTCCCTTTCCAAGGACAGTCGTGCAGACATAACCACAGAAGAGAGGCAGGCAGTCCAACATAATGATCCTCTCCATGGCCTGCAGCCTGGATGTGTTAATGGCCATCTTGGCCAGGCTCAAGAGCAGACCCTTGAAGTCCTCTGATCTACCCAACCATCCTACTCCAGAAGGGAATGAAATGCAGTTCCATGAATTTAAATTGTAGGTAGCAGCCTCTTGTAAAAGACTTTACCAAATGCCTTCTGAAAGTACACTTAAGTAACATCTACAGGGTTGCTTCTGTCCACTATTTAACATGCTTTATTTTCACTAACATTATTACCGTTATTAGTTTTCAACAAGCTCACTTTGCTCATTTCTGTGAAGATAATTGTCAAAATGTTGATGTTGATTTTGACGTCCCTTCAGTCCAACTCGTCCAAGCCAACCAGATATCCTGAATTGATCTAGTCCTATTTGCCAGGTCATCAGCAGCCCTCTACAAAACTTAAAGACGCGCTGCAATCTTGTGCACCCAATGTACACATGGCACACTAACTCCTCAAGACCTCAGAAAACACAAGCAGCTTGGCAAGACATGTGCCCAAGTTAGTTTTAATCGACAATGTTATAACATACATTTAGGGCAACTGGAGCTTGGACCTGGACCTTCTGCCTCAAGGGTAGGGTTGCTTCCACTGCACCACAAGAGCACTGAAGATAAATATTTTCTAATTAACTTACGTAGAGATATTATTACTTCCCTCTGTAGCAGGTGGGACTTGAATCATGGTCTCTTTGCTTAATGGCAGGGACACTACCACTGCACCAGAACAGCCCTTAATAAATATGCCCAAAGATATTTTCTATTCAACATGCTCAGAGAAATGTTATTACACACCTCTGGAGCAAATGGGATTTGAATCCTGATCTCCTAGCTCAGAGGTAGGAACACTACCAACGCATCACCAATGTATTCCTGTGAGAGTATAAAATATTTTTTTAAAAACTGAGCCTCAATTCACAGGTAATCAGTTCTGTAGTAGTTGCCATGTACAAATTTAGTTAATCCTTGGAGTACCAAGTTTTATTGATAGTTATTGAAAAGCATCAGATTTTACAGATAGTTTGAAAAAGAATAAGTCATCTTGTGTTCATATTATAATTGCAAAGTTGTTGCATGCCGGTGAGAAACAAAGTGAAGCAAAGGCTGTTTAACAAAACCCCTGAAGGATAAGTTCCTGAAGATTGGGGAAAAGCAATCATACCATGCCAGCTGCAAAAAAAAAACTTGAAGTGCCAACTTGTCATTGACAGAGGAATGAACACATCGAGTTTATGCTCCAAAGTATTTGCTTAGACACTGCACTAGCGAAGGAAAAAACAAGCAGCAGTGGTAGTTCAGGGAGGCAAGTTGGTTTTAGATCAGGACAAAGTACATAACTGTTCATGATTAGAGAGATGTGTAGGACACAGCATTCATTGTACTAACCACTTCATCTATTTTAAATAGAGTTTGGATCAAGTTTGACCAGAAGGAAATGATTATGATAGAGGCTTCCTGAGAATTTATCAGTTTAATAGTAAACATTGATAATAAGTCCCTGAGCACACATACAGTGGAAAGTGTTGGTTTAGATCATGAGTTGGCATAAGATAAGAATTCACACTGTCACTTGATTTATTTATCTGGAAGTGGAAGCAGTAATAAATCTTGCACTAAAGCGTGATCAGACATCTGAAAACAGTGGTTACAAAACCAAGTCAGAGGTTGGGAATTCTGCCACAAGCTCAAAGAGTCCAAAAGCCTGTCCACCATCGAAAAAGCACAGCTCAGGAGTGTGACTTGCTTGGCTGATAGTAGCTGTAACAACATTGAAGAAGTTCGACACTATCCGGGACAAAGCGACATTCACACCCTTCATGTTGAATCATAGTGCATGCATGTTGTACCATCTGCAAGATGTACAGCAGCAACTCACCAAGGTTCCTTCACCATCCCCTTCTAAACCCAAGACCTCAACCATCCAGAAGGACAAGGGCAGCAGATGTTAGCTCCCCTCCAAATCTCACACTGTCCTGCCTTGAAAGTTTATTGCTGCCCCTTCATTTTGTTGCTGTGTCAAAATCCTGGAACTCTTCCTAACAGTACTGGGTTGTATTTAGATTATATATGGATTGCAATGATTTGACAAGGTGGCTCACCACCGCCTTCTGAAGGACATTTAAAGATGGGAAAACAAATGTTGTCCTCGCCAGAAATGCCCACATTCCATGACTATATAATTGAATACTGAATGAGCCACCATTTGTGGCAAGATTTTAACAAAAATCTCCGATTTATGATGGCTTTAATTTTAGAGCAGCATCAAAAATTGCTTTGCAAGAATGACCTGATCTCTGTACATGAAATGCTGATAATTTGAATTACGTGTCAACCAAAAGTCAAAGATCATATTATTCTTATTTCAAAAGAAGAGTTAAACTTGATTCTGCAGTTTCTTTTCCCCATAATTAAGCAGAGTATGGAAGATCTAAGACATTTTGGTAACAATGGACTCAAACGATTGTGAATCAGCCGTTACCCCATATGCTTATATAGCTCTGAGTGTTGACATATGGGAAAGGCTATTGAGGAAAACATTCAAACAACAGAAATGAGTAGTCGACAGAATACCTCAGATTGTCCAGTCTTCACAAAATAGAAACAACTGGAGCTTCTTTCATTGCCCAGTCTACGGTGCGCATGGAATGAGAAGCTGAGGAAGATCTAGAAAAGCAAAGTCAAGAGTGGCTTATCACAGATACATGTGGAGTTGACACGAGAAGCCAGGCAGGTTCAGAACTAACAATGGAGTTAATTCATTTCACCCAATAATTGTCATTGAGCTGAAAGACAGTACTTTATCATTACTTAGTATTTAAGCACCCAATTGATCACTGACGGCAACAAAAATGACCATTATATTTTGCAACAGATAGAATGTAATATTCACTCAGAGTTAGCAAAAGCATAACTTCTCTGCATGCTCCCATGGCTTAGTGGGGAGGGGGAGGCAATAGCCTAGTGGTATTATCACTAGACTATTAATCCAAAGATCTAGGTTTATGTGCTGGGGACCTGAGTCCATGGCAGATGGGGGAATTTGAATTCAATAACAAATCTGGAATTAAGACTGTGAAACCATTGCCAATTGTTGGGAAAACTCATCTTCTTCACTAATATCCTTTAGGGATGAAAACAGCCATCCTTACCTGGTCTGGCCTACATGTGAATCCAGATATGATTGACTCTGAACTGCCCTCTGGGCAGTTAGGGATGGGCAATAAATGCTGGCCTAGCCAGTGACACCCTCATCCCATGAATGAATAAAAATAATTATATTTTGCAACAGGTAGAATGTAATATTCACTCACTGAGTTAGGAAAAGCACAACTTCTCTGCATTCTCCCACAGATTATAAAAGAAAAAGAAGTGAATGTTCAAAACTTAAATTAGAAACAATAATGCTGTGTGATGTTATCATAAGACCATAACGCATGGGACCAAAGGTTAGCTATTCAGCCCACTGAGTCAATGATATCATGGCTGATCTGATAATCCTCAACTCCACTATGATGCCAAAGTTATCCAATTCGCCAGGACACTGTAATGAGTACGGTTCATGTGAAACCCATCCCTTCTATCCCAGTGCTGATGGCAGTGCCCCATGAACTGAAAGTCACTCCACTCACAGCAAACTCTGAGCCACAAGTTTAATTGGCATTTGGTACACCCTTCAGTTGTTGACCAAATCACCTCTCTCTCTCTCTCTCTCATTTTGGCTATTGCACCAAACTTCAACCCTTACTGCCTTTTACATGAGGTGGCATCTTCATAGGTATCTTCAATGTTCCAGGTGTTTTCTCACCTTCTTGTACCTCAGCTGAGCTGAGTTTGGGTTCGACCAAGTTGGCAATTTTCTTAATATGGAGCCTGGTTTCTCTGTTTGCTGCCTCGTAATTGCTCCGGCCTATCAAGACTTGAGGACACTGACCATCACATATCTGGTTTTCCAGATCTTTAAGGCCTGTTTTTAGCAGCCATGTTAATAACTCTGCTTTGTCCTTTGCCGTTAACACTGGCTTGCCCATTCCCACCCCCACGCCCACCACCACCTCCCCACCCCTCCCACCACTTGCCTCAAAAGGATGATAAAATTCAGCTAAAACTTTGTGTGTTAATAAGCAATGTATTAGATCAAATGAGCAGACTGCTGGGTCTCCATTGTACCTCAAAAGTATTAGTTGAATCTGTAAGAAAAACTCGTTGTGAGGCATCAAAGCACTCAGTGTAATATTCCTTTCCCAATATGGAGGAGTTCTCCTGATCATCTCAACTGTGGCTGGCCATCTCCCTCAAGAAATTAAACATACTGAGTTGAATTCATTGTAGAATAAATTAGCTACTTTGATGAATAGAAATTACCTGCTTCATCTTTTTTTAAATGTACTGAGCAAGATCATTTTGCTTTGACTTCCTAGCCTGCCTTTACAATGGGAGCATCCATACTCATAACAGTTCATGGGTTCCAGTGTCCCAACCTTGTTTGACATGTTCCTGTCAGGTAAGGATTAGTGCTACAGGTTACAGATATCTAAATCCAAGTCTCTCTAAATCTATGATATATCAGCTAACTAAGTATCACTACCCTCAACCCCATTTATTATTCATAGATCAGCACTTTTTTTTCCTTTTTAGTCTGTTATCCGGTGACCTGAATGAGACTTTGTCTGTTGTTGATATAATAATGTCATCATTCAGAAGCATAGTCAAGTGCTATACCAATGCTGTTGGTGAGGTAACTTAAGAAAGACACAGCAATCCACTATATGTTTCAGAGATCGTAGGAACTGCAGATGCTGGAGAATCTGAGATAACAAGGTGTAGAGCTGGATGAACACAGCAGGCCAAGCAGCATCAGAGGAGCAGGAAGGCTGACGTTTCGGGCATA
>NW_025978443.1:0-6520 GCF_021869965.1 Rhincodon typus | reverse complement strand
TTGTAACTGTATTGGAACAGCTTGGCTTGGGGCCTAGTTAGTTCTGAAGCACAGATCTTCTGAAGAAGGGTCCAGACCCAAAACGTCAGCTTTCCTGCTCCTCGGATGCTGCTTGGCCTGCTGTGTTCATCCAGCTCGACACATTGTTATCTCAGAGTAATAGTGGAGTTTTTTTGGTCTGGAGATACATATTTATAGTGGAGTTCCCCAGGAATTGGTATTGGAATTCTTCCCTATCCTGATGTATATTAATGATCTATAGCTTGTTCACAGGGGACATTTAAATGTTTGTAGATGACATGGAACTTGGAAGAATTGTAAACTGTGAGTAGGATAGTGTAGTATTCCAAAAGGGCATAGGCAACTTGGTTTAATATGCAGATGAGAACTAATGTCGAGAAGTGTGAGGTGATGCATTTTGGTCAGAAGAACATCGAAAGACAATGACACAATTCTAAAGTGGGTGCAGAAGCAGTGGAACCTAGGTGTATATGTGTGCTAATCACTTAAGTTAGCATGACAAGTTGAGAAAGCATTTAATAAAGCATAAAGAATATTGAGTTTTATTAAAAGGGGCATAGAGTACAAAAACAAGGCAGGTAATGTTGAACTTGAATAAGACACTTGTTAGACCTCAGCTAGAATATTGTGTACAGTTCTGGGCACCACATTGCTGGGAGGATGTGAATGCATTGGATAGATTTCAGAAGTTATTAACGAATATGGTTCCAGAGATGAGAAGTTTCAGTTATGAGGATAGATTGAAGAAGTTGGAACTCTGCTCCTTGCAGAGAAGAAAGCAAAGAGGGAATCTGATAAATATTTTCAAAATCATGAGGTGCTGGGTAGAATAGACAGAGAGAAGCCTATCAAGAATCACAAGCCACAGATTTAGTAATTTGCAAAAGAAGCAAATAAGCGTTTGCACACAGTGAGTAGTTAAGGTATAGAATGCACTGCCTGGAAGTGTGGTGGAAGCAGGCTCAATTGAACCATTCAAGAGGGGTTTGGATGATTATGTGGATAGAAATAATGTGAAGGGTATGGGGGGAAAAAAGCAGGAGATTGGCAGTTGGTATTGATACTCATCTGAAGAGCTAATGCAGACATGATGGGCCAAATGGCTTCATTCTGTGCCAAAACACTTCTGTGATTGTGTTCACTGCTTGCACATGGTCACATTAGGTATGGTTATTATTCTTGTACCAGAAACTTGAGCAGGTCCTCAAAAGCTATACTCTGTCATGTTCATCCCTTACACAGTTGCTTTGAGCTACCACACTAGTTTATAAAAGATGAGCATATGCTGATTTTGCAGAATATTTTTTCCTTTCCATTAAAATAATTATGATTTTTGTTTAACAGCAAACAGTCATCAAGAGCGTTAACAGTACCCGATTTCATGGAAGTGGATATACCAGGTGTTTGTTTCCTTATCTTCCTTTGTGAGGGATTATTGCACGGAGACTTTCAGATTTGCTGAAATATCAAACTTTGCAAATTTCTTAATAGAACTATATAGCCATATAATGAGGTATACTTTCACTTTTTATCTGCCATTTAAAGAAAGATTGGAAAAGGTTAGAATCATTGTTGATAATTTATGTATTAGTGCTTGTTTTAAATATTGTTCTTTTCTTGAAATTTTATTTCAATTATTGTCGATTTGTATATGGTTATTTCCAGCATTTCATTGAGTTAACAGATCATCTTTCTCTTATAGCTTGGCCATAATTTATACTGTATTTTCTGCTTCAAATATTTTGACTCCGTCAATTGTTGCTGTTTTGGGAGCTCGACTTTCAATGGTCATTTCTGGTTTAGTGTACAGGTAATAACAAGTTCACTTTCTTGTGTTTCTATTTTTGTTGCGTTTCCAAAAATTATTTATCTGTGTACTATTTCTATAAACATACTGGGATAAGTTAAAGAATGTTGTCATCTTGTAAATAGGACCAGGGGTAGGCTGCACATTCTTTTGACAGAAAATCATTGCTGATTTTCTGTTTATTTCCAGTTTCCTGCTGGCTTATATATCTCTCAATTCCAAGAGACCAAAAGTCTCTATGCTTTGGACTTAAAAATATTCTTCTAGCTCTAGAATAGAAAATTCCAAAGGTTCGCAACCCGTTGAGTTAAGACATTTGTCCTAATTTTAGTCTTAAATCATTGACTCCTAATCTTAAGAATGTGTCCCTGTGCTCTAAATTCCAGAGTCATAGGAAACAGTCTTGCAGTGTCAACCCTGTCAAGACCCTTCAGGATCTTGTATGCTTCAATGGGATCCAGACTGTAGAAGTAGAGTGTTCTTGAGGGTGTAGGCCCAATTTACTTAGCTTCTTAATTTAAAATAACATTTAATTCCAGCATCTTGTCTAGTAAACCTTCATTTTACAGTCGCAACTGCGTCCTTCCTCAAATAATGAGTTCAAAATTGTACACTGTACACAGTACTCCAGGTCAAATTTCAGCAGACGGTTATACAATTGTAGCAAGACTTCTTTATTTTTGTCCTTTAATCCCCTTGCAATAAATCCCAATTTGCCCTCTGACTTCTTTCTTGCTGTATCTGCATCATACGTTGCTTTGTTCTTTATCCAGGTTTCTTTAAGCGTTCACATTTAGAATTTTAGATATCTAGGATAACTGTAAAAACTGCTTGATTTTAGACCTGCCACCACATGTGCAGTTACAGAGAGAATTCTTTATGCTCCAATTGATTAGGTTACAGGAAGTCTCATGAGTATGAGGAACTTCAGTTATGAAGACAGATTAGAGAAGTTATGACCGTTTTCCTTCAAGAGGAAGATGTGGTTGAGAGCAAATCTGATAGCGGTATACAAAACAGGCACTTGGGAACGGTGACTTAAACACTTCTTTTCCACTGTATTTATTTAAAAAAATACAAGTGACAATGTTATTTTTTAATATACATCATAAAGGGTCTGGGCAGAGTAAGTGGGGAGAAAGTGTTCTCACTCATGAAGGGATTGAGGGGGGACAAAAGCACAGATTTAAAGTAATTGGGAAAAGAAAGAGAAACAACAAACAGCTTTATTCACACAAGTGGTTAATGTCTAGGCAGCACTGCATCAGTTTCTGGAGCAGCGCATTCAGTAAGCCCTTCAAGTGGCAAAAGAAAACTTTTCTGTAAAGAAAGTCTGTCAAAGATTAAGGGGAGAGGGTGTGAGAACAGCATTGCTCATTTGGAGAATCACAGATTCTGACATGATCATTGAATTACTTTTTCTTCTGTGGTGTCAAATTTGTGATTTACTAATTTTTGGAGTAGAGATGTTTATAAATTCATGTTTCTTGCCACAGTATTTAGCCTTTTGGAAGGGAGGTCCCCACCATCAACGTTGCTCATCAGCTTGATCAGCCAGGACAATGAGTTCTGCCTAATCTTTGTTTATTTCTATTGTCGCTTTTCCCCTTGTTTACTTTTGGTGAAACCAAACGTACTGTTTGCTACACTCGATAAGATGTAGGAATTCATTTTGTTTTTAATGTGTGTGTGCTATATAGAGCTGCATCAGTATTCTGTGGCATGCACAGTTCAAGAGTTTTTTTTAGAATCAGAGAAAGTGAGCAGGAATTTGTTGATAAGAGTCATAGAATTTTACAGTATTGAAGGAAGCCATTTGGCCTATTGTGTGTGTACCGGCTCCCAAAAGAGCTACTCAGGTAGTCCCATTCTCCAACTCTATTTCTAGAACTCTCTCTAAATTCATCACTCAAATACATGATTTTGCGGAGGAGTTTACTACCACTCCCTTGTACCTGCAAGAATCTAAACATGGTAAGCAGGTTTCCAAATCCTCGTGCTTTAAAATGTTGTTGTTGCTGTGATCAAATAGTCAGAATATGATTAAACAGAATCCATGTGTAATTGTGCAAGAGAAATTGGGAAAAATGTGAGTTTTTGAGGGTGTAACCAGCAAGATGATTAGAGAGCGCCATTGGATGCAGTACAGTTGAATTTGCAGAAATGATATGATAAGGACCACAAAGAAATTTTTCCATGAGGTTAGCTCTTATGGGATTTTTCTTAGTCTTTTGTAGGATGGGAACATTGCTGGTGAAACTGCCTGTCACTAATTGCCCCATGAACAGATGGTACTGAACTGCCTTCTTCAGCTATTGTAGTAAATCTGGTGCAGGTGCACCCACAGTACTATGAAGGAAGGAGCTGCAGGATTTTGATTCAGTGACAATGAAGAACTGGTGATATGTTTCCATATTAGTTTGGTGTAAGGCTTGAAGGAGGATTCATACGTGCTGGTGTTGTCAGTCATCTGCTGCCTTTGGCTTTCTAGGAATAGAGATCCTAGGTTTCGGGTCAACATCTGGAATTCTCTGGCTAACCAGCACTGTGTGTGTACCTGACAATACCGTACAGACTTTAGCCATTCTGAAAGGTTGCTCACCGCCACCACCTTTTCAAGTCTAGTTATAGATGGAAATTAAATGTTAGCCTAGCCAGTAGCACCAAAATTCCACAAACGGACATTTATAAGGTATGTTGCTGCAGTGCATCTTAAATTTGGTACAGACTGCCATATATAAGTATTGATTGGAGAAGATTACTTCATAAACAGAAAGCACAAACATAGCTAACTGGGTCATGTATAGGATAGTGTTGCAAGGATCAGTGCATTCCCAATCTTTGTTAATGCCTTTGATGTGACCAAGTGTAACATACCTAAGTTTCTGCTGATTCAAAATTTCAAGGGGATGTGAGCTGTAAGGAGGATGCAAAGAGTTTGGAAGCGATTATGCTTTGCTTGAATGATTGGGCACGAAGGTAGAGAAGTGGGAAGTTATCCATCTTTGTAGAAATATGGAAAAGCAGAATTTTTTAAGTGATTAAAGACTAGTCAGTATTGTGCATGATTCATAGGAAGCTCCAACACACAGCAATTTGATAATGACTAAATAGTCTGCTTATTTGTGATGTTGATTCAAGGATAAATATTGGCTAGGACAGGAAACTGGAGAGAAATCCCTTGATCTTTGAACAGTGCCATTCACCATTTTACATTCACCGGAGTTAGCAGGTGGTGCTCTGGTTTGAAGTCTCATCTGAATGATTGCACCTCTGACAATGCAGAGAGCATTACAGCATAGGTGTTAGAAGGTTATTTCTGCTGGCAACAGAGTCCAGAACTGGGGTCATAGTTTCAAATAAAGGATATTGAGGCCAGAGGTGAAATTTACTTCATTCAGAGGGTTGTGAGCCTTTTGAATTCTGTACACTTAGTTTGTAAGTGTTCTGAACGTGTTAAATGTTGGTTAGCAGAAATAAAAGGACAGTTTCCTGTTTCACTGCTGCATAGTGTCGAAGAATCATACAGCATGGAAACAGACCCTTGGGTTAACTCGATCATGCTGATCAAGTTGCCCAAACTAAACTAGTCCTACTTGCTTCTGTTTGGCCCATATCCCTGTAAACCTTTCCTATTCATGTACCTATCCTAATATTTTTAAATTTTGTAACTGTATCTGCATCTACCACTTTGTCTGGCAATTCATTCCACATAAGAACTAACCTCTATGTGAAAAAGTTGCCTCTCAGGTCGCCTTTAAATCTTGCGCCTCTCACCTTAAAAATGTGCTCCCTAGTTTTGAACTCCCCCATCCTGGGGGGAAAAAAGTTCTTTTCTATTCACTTTACCTATGTCCTTCATGATTTTATAGGCATCTATAAGATCACTCCTCAACCTCCTATGCTACAGTGAGACAAGTCACAGTCTATCCCCACATAACTCAAACCCTCAAGTCCTGGCAACATCCAGGTAAATCATTTTTGAACTCTGTCCAAGTTAACAATATCCTTCCTATAACAGGCTGACCAGACCTGTACACAATACTCCAGAAGACACCTTACCAATGTCCTGTATAACCTCAACATGAGACTTTACTCTTCTTGTTTATTGTGTCAATCATGTTGGAAAGGGTAACTACAGCCACTAATTCATAGAGTGCATTAGGGATGGCATCCTAGAGCAATATGTCATAGAGCCAACTAGGGAGTAGGCTAGAATTGAATCAGAGATAGTAGGAACTGCAGATGCTGGAGAATCCGAGACAACAAGGTGCAGGGCTGGATGAACACAGCAGGCCAAGCAGCATCATAGGAGCAGAGAGGCTGACGTTTCGGGCCTAGACCCTTCATCAGAAAAGGGGGAGGGGAAGGGGGTTCTGAAATAAATAGGGAGAGAGTGGGGGGCGGATAGAAGATGGATAGAGGAGAGGATGGGTGGAGAGGAAACAAACAGGTCGAAGAGGCGGGGATGGAGCCAGGAAAGGTGAGTGTAGGTAGGGAGTTAGGAAGGGGATAGGTCAGTCCAGGGAGGACGGACAGGTCAAGGGGGCGGGATGAGGTTGGTCGGTAGGAGATGGAGGTGCGGCTTGAGGTGGGAGGAGGGGATAGGTGGGAGGAAGAACAGGTTAGGGAGGCAGGGACGAGCTGGACTGGTTTTGGGATGCGGTGGGGGGAGGGGAGATTTTGAAACTT
>NW_025978442.1:5029-6520 GCF_021869965.1 Rhincodon typus | reverse complement strand
GGGGGGAGTGGGTGTTATACTCGAGAGTTATTCAGTGCGGAAACAAACCCTTTGGTCCAATTCGTCCGTGCCAACCAGGTTTCCCGGTGAGGGTACAGAAAAAAATCTTACCGGGATGTTGCCGGGAATGGAGGATTTGAGTTATAAAGGAGAGGCTGGGGCTGTTTTCCCCGGAGCGTTGGAGGCTGAGGGGGTGACCTTATAGAGGTTTATAAAATCATGAGGAGCATGGATAGGGTGAATAGACAAGGTATTTTCCCCCAGGGGGTGGGGGAGTCCAAGACTAGAAGGGCACAGGTTTAAGGTGAGAGGGGGGAAAGGGACCAGAGGGGTAACTTTTTCACGCAGAGGGTGGTGCGTGTGTGGAACGAGCTGCCAGAGCAAGTGGGTGGGGGCTGGTACAGTCTCAACATTTAAAAGGCATCTGGATGGGGACATGGATAGGAAGGGGTTAGAGGGATATGGGGCCAAATGGGACTGGATTAGTTTAGGATATCTGGGTCGGCATGGACCAAAGGGTCTGTTTCCGTGCTGTACAGATCCATGACTCTGCAGAAAGAGAGAGAGAGATGGAGAGCGATAGCGTGCGCGTTAGAGCAAGTGTTGGAGAGATCGACAGCGATGCAGAGAACGTGAGAGAGGGGAGGCAGCGAGATGGAGACGGCTACTGGTGCATAACTCTAGATCCTTCTCTAATGGTTCCTCCCCTCAACACGCTCCCCCTTTCCAATTTACACCTCCTGCCCCTTGCGCACACCCACTCCCAGGAGGGAGGCAACGCCTAGTGGTATTATTGCTGGAGTGTTAACCCAGAGACCCAGGTAATGTGCTGGGGACCCGGGTTCGAATCCCGCCAGGGCAGATGGTAGAATTTGAATTCAATAAAAAATATCTGGAATTCAGGGTCTAACGATGACCGTGAAGCCATTGTCGGAAAAATCGATCTGGTTCACTAATGTCCTTTAGGGAAGGAAACTGCCATCCTTACCTGGTCTTGGCCTACATGTGACTCCAGACCCACAGCAACAGGCAATTAGGGATGGGCAATAATTGCTGCCTGGTCGTCGAGGTCCTCATCCCGTTAATGAATAAAGGAAAAGAAAAGGGATTGGGGTGGGGATGGGTAATGCACCCTCACCATTTCATTAAGAACATCAGCTCTCCGCACGAGTCTGTGGCTCCAATGATCTTCTCTGGCTCCAGGCCCCGTTCGAAACCCCTGAGGTTATCGTCATCCTGTTCAGGGGGTGGGGAGAGAAATGTGATTAGAGTCAGATGAGGTACGGGGCATGTAGGGGGCAGGAAGAGGTGACAGAGATAGGGAGGGGGTGTGTAGGGGAATGGAGGAGGTGGTGACGGAGATAGGGAGGGGGTGTAGGGGGCGGGGGGGGGGGACGGGGGGAGGGGGGGGGTGGGGGGGGGGGGGGGGGGGGGGAGGGAGAGGGGAGGGGGGTGTAGGGGGCTGAAGGAGACAGAGCCACTCCCCACACC
>NW_025978442.1:3691-4542 GCF_021869965.1 Rhincodon typus | reverse complement strand
GGAGGGGGGTGTAGGGGGCTGAAGGAGACAGAGCCACTCCCCACACCCTCCCTCCCCCCCACCACCCCACCGGAACCAGCTCCTACCTCCTTCTTCCTTTTGGCCTTTGTGTCCTCACTGCCGTTGACGATGGACGACCGTCTCTTCCCAGTCTCCACCTTGTCCCTGGATCCGGCCCCGTTCTCCTTCTCCTTCTCCTTGTTGTAGGTTTTCAGGAACTCGCTGATCAGCTCTGGGCAGTCCAGGTTCTTCTCTGGTTCCCACGTGTTGTCAGCCCTGACGGGAGAACGGAGCAGTGAATCCCCCCACCCACACACCAACCTTCCCACCCACCACCACCGGGGCTTCAACAACAAAATAACACACTCGCGCGCGCACAGATAGACACTCTCGCGCGCACAGACACAGACACACTCTCACACGTGTCCAGGGATGTGCAGGTTAGGGCGGGATTGGCCGTGGGAAATTGGGGTGCCGCTGCGCTCACTCACTCGGAGAAACCTTTCCACTTCAGCAGGAACTCGACACGTCCCCGCACCACACGACGATCCAGTACCCGCTCCACCACGTACTCCTCCTCCTCGTCCGAGGAAACATCTTCCGATTTCCTCTTCACCTTCTTTCCCATTCTGACCGTCCTCCCGGTAGCGCTGCCGCTGGCTCCTGGGGAGGTCCCGCGCCACATAGGGAAGGGTCGGCGGTGGTGGGCGGGCAGGGAAGACAGGGGAGGGAGAAGGCAAATCACGTTATCAGACCGTTGGCCGAGGGCAGGGCAACAGGACGCACTTTGTGACGTCGCACGTATATCACAGACGCCAGCCATTCGCCTTCCGCTTCCCCCCCCCCCCCCC
>NW_025978442.1:2651-3591 GCF_021869965.1 Rhincodon typus | reverse complement strand
TCAGGCAGAGAAGCGTGCTGGTGAGAGAGAGAGCGCATGTGTGCGTTTCTGTGCAAGAGAGAGAGAGAGAGAGACAGTGAGACCGTGTGCATTTCTGTGCGAGAGAGAGACAGCGTGTGCACGTTTCTGTGCAAGAGAGAGAGATAGAGAGAAAGAGAGAGAGCATGCATGTCTGTATGGGGAGGGCAGAGTGTGCATGTGTGTGAGAGAGTGCGCACACATGCATGCGTGACTGAGGGTGCGTGTAACAGAGTGTGCGTGAGACAGCATGCGGCGTGCGTTGGGTGGGAAGAAGGAGAGACAGAGACAAGAAGAAAGAGTGTGACACAGACAGGGGTTACCATCTCCAACAGGAGAGACAGAATCTAACCATTGCTCCCCACCCCTTGACGTTCAATGGCGTTACCATCACTGAATCCGCGTCCCCCCCCTCAACATCCTGGGGGTTACCCATTGAGCAGAAACTGAACTGGGACCCCCAGCCCCATATCAATCCTGTGGCTACAAGGAGCAGGTCAGAGGCTGGGAATCCTGCAGCGAGTAACTCCCCTCCTGACATCTCCCCCACCTCCCCATCGACAAGGCACAAGTCAGGAGTGTGAGGGAGCACCCCCCACTTGCCTGGACGGGGCTGGGCTCCAACAACGCTCGAGAATCTCGAACACCGCCTGGGGGACAGAGCGGCCCCCACATCCCCCTCTCTGCTCGATCGTCACCCCCTCCCCGAAGCACAGCCGCAGCAGCATGTACCGTCCACAAGACGCACCACAGTGACTCGCCGGGGCTCCTCCTCCTCCGACCGATGGCACCTTCCGAACCTGACGCCTCTTATGCCCCACCCCACCACCTCAACTGTGTGAAGGACGAGGGGGTGCCAGATGCAGTGGGGAGCACCACTGCCTACAACATCCGCACTCCCCACCCCTCCTCCCCCACCACC
>NW_025978442.1:976-2551 GCF_021869965.1 Rhincodon typus | reverse complement strand
CCCCCCCCCCCCCCACTGTATCTGGGGTCGAAATCCTGGAACTCCCCCCACCGACGGCGTGCGCGCGCGCGCACACACACACACACACACACACACACACACAGGGGGGAGGTGTGGGAATGCAGCTGTTCAGGGCAGCAACGCACCCCCACCTTCTCTGGGGAGAAAAGGGGGGGCATTTACGGCATTTTAATGCACAGAAATACACCCTCCCTGTCCTGGCCGATCGAACACCTATCTGTTCTAACCCTATTTCCAAACACTTGGCCCGTTACCTCGCACCCTGCGTTGGTTCGAGGGCTCATCCGAGCAACGTTGGCTCGAAGGTAGGAGACAGAGGGTGATGGTGGAGAGCAGCGTTTTTTTTGTTTAAGGAGGTCCATGACCCATGGTGTTCTGCACGGATATTGGTGCTGGGTCCACCGCTTTTTTGTCATTTATATAAATGCACTGCATTTCAGTACAGGAGAAATGTTTGGCAAGTTTGCAGGTGGCACCAAAATTGGAGGGGTAGGGGACAGCAAAGGAGGTACAACAGGATCTAGATCAGATGGGCCCATGGGCCGAGTAGTGGCAGATGGGAGTTTAATTTAGATCAGCGTGAGGTGCTGCATTTTGGGAAAGGCAGATCAGGACAGGCACTTATACACTTTAACGGTGCGGTCCTGGGGAGTGTTGCTGAACAAAGAGACCTCGGGAGTTGGGGGTTGGGAGGCGCAGGTACATAGTTCCTTGAAAATGGAGTGGCAGGTAGACAGAGCAGTGAAGAAGGTGTTTGGTACGCTTGCCTTTATTGGTCAGTGCATCGAGCACAGGAGTTGGGAGGGACATGTTGCGGCTGTATTGTTGAGGCCACTTTTGGAAGACTGCGTTCAGTTCTGGTCTCCCTGCCATAGGAAGGATATTGTGAAACTTGAAAGGTTTTGAGCTACAGAGAGGGGATGCATTGGCTGGGGCTACTTTCCCCGGAGCGTCGGAGGCTGAGCGGGTGACCTTATGGAGGTTTATAAAATTATGAGTGGCACGGATAGGGTGAATAGACAAAGTGTTTTTCCCCCCAGGGGCGGGGAGTCCAAAACTAGAGGGGCATAGGTTTAAGGTGAGAGGGGAAAAGGGACCCGAGGGGCAACTTTTTCATGCAGAGGGTGGTGCGTGTGTGGAATAAGCTGCCAGAGGAAGTGGTGGAGGCTGGTACAATGACAACATTTAAGAGGCATCTGGATGGGAACATGGATAGGAAGGGTTTAGAGGGATACGGGGCCAAATGGAACTGGATTAATTTAGGATATTTGGTCAGCACAGACGGGTTGGGCCAAAGGGTCTGTTTCCGCGACGTACATCTCTACAAGAGGGTCCGCACGGACGGGGCGGGCCAAAGGATCTGCTCCCGCACCGTACGGCTCCCCGAGCCGATCGATCGAGGGCTTTTTGTAAGCTCACCTCCCACTCGCCGATGTAAGGACAGACCGGGACCCCCCACACCAGGGGGTCTCCGGACTTGCTGAAGTCCGTATAAACTGCATCCGCCTCGCTACCCTCCTACCCCCCCCCCCCCCCCCCCCCCCCCCCCCCCCC
>NW_025978442.1:0-876 GCF_021869965.1 Rhincodon typus | reverse complement strand
GGCAAAACGGCTGGGTGTGTATCAATTTGGCAAATGTGTATCAGTTTGGCAAGACTCCCCCCATTGGCGGGAGTGGAACGTCAATCAGCCGCCCGTGGGTTCCCATTGGTAGAAGCGGCTGTCCATCGTACGCCGTGGGCGGGCACCTCAGTCCGGGCCGGGATGCCCATTGGCTGAGGGGCGCGTCAATCCGCCCGCCGCGGGCGGGACGGCACCGGCAGCGGGATCCCATTGGCCGCCCGTCCACTGAAAGCGTCGGCCAATGAGAAGAAGGAGGAAGAGGTGGGACGGAGGACCCCAGACGGGAAAAAAATCATTCAAATCGGCCGCGCCTCATTGGCCGCCGACCGAACGACCAACGGAGATGAATCGAGGGCGGGGCTACAGCAGGAGCTGGGCTCCTATTGGTGGCTGGGTGGGACGTCAACCCACACCGGAGGCGGAGAAACCCCGCCCCGGCGGGTGGGGTGGGTCCAGCCGGCGAGACCCATTGGACGAAGCCGACGTCCGTCTGACGGGGCGACCAATCGCGGTAGTAGAACTGGACGAGGGTGCCGAGAACGGGCCTGGACCTCATTGGCCGAGTCGGGCGCCCATCAACAGGTGGCCGGCCAATGAAATGGGGCGAGAACTTCGGGGAGGGGTCCGCCATCCCATTCGACGAGTAGGGACGGAGAAGGGGGCAGGGACCGGGTGGTAGGGTCGCGCTCATTTGCCGTGACGGACGTCCGTCGGTGGCAGCCCACCAATAGGGACACGGGAACGTGCGAGGACAGTCCGTCCCATTGGAGGAGACGGACGCCCGTCAAATCCGAAACGAGCCCGCCCCCTCCAGCACCTCTGCCTCCATTTTGTTTTTTTTCGGCCGCTACAAGC
>NW_025978441.1:2949-6520 GCF_021869965.1 Rhincodon typus | reverse complement strand
AACTTTGACACGTTACACTTGGTCCCCAATTCCAAATCATCGATGTACGTTGTAAACAATTGCAGTCCCTGAGGCACACCACTAGTCACTGTTGGCTGACCAGAACAGCACTCATTTACCCCCACTCTTTGCTTCCTGTTAGTTAACCAATCCTCAATCCATGCCAATACATTGCCTGTAACGCTGTGTACCTTTATCTTATGGAGCAGCCTTTTGTGTGGCACATTGTGGAGTGTATTCTGGAAATCCAGATACACCACATCTACTGGGTTCCCTTTGTCCACTGCACTTGTAACGTCCTGAAAGAATTCCATTAAATTTAGTTAAACATGACCTGCCCTCCAGGCTGCATCTGCCTGATGGAACGGTTTTTATGCAGATATCTCGCCGTGTCTTCCTTGAAGATGGATTCGAGCATTTCCCCACTGAAGCTAATGGGCCTACCGTTACCTGGATTTTGTCTACCTCCTTCTTTAAGCAGTGGTGTCACATTTGCTGTTTTCCAATTGGCCAGAACTGGCCCAGAGTCCAGTAAATTTTGGGTAAATTACCATGAGCACATTTGCCATTTCCCACCTCCTTCTGTTTTAGTCTCCTGGGCTGCATTCCATCAGGACCAGGAGACTTGTCTACCTTTAGCCCCCATTAGCTTTCAGAACGCTGCCTCTTTCATTATAATAACCATTTCCATCTCCTCACCCATAGTCTCCTCGTCATCATGTTGTTTGTGTCTTCCACTGTGAAGACTGACCCAAAACAACCTGTTCAAACTCTGGGCTATTTCCTCATTTCCTGTTATTAAATCCCCTTCCTCATCCTCTAAAGGACCAGTGCCACTCTTTTTCGTTTTATATATTTATAGAAACTTTGGCTGTTTTTATATTCTGAGCTAGTTTACTCTCATAATCCACCTTAACGTTCTTTATCGCTTTTCTCATGGCCTTCTGTTGACATTTAAAGATTCCCCAATTCCCTAGTCTCCCACTAATCGCTGTATGCCTTAGCTTTCAATTTACCCAGGCTGATTCTGATTTGATTTGATTTGATTTTATTTTGATCTGATTTGATTTATTGTAGTCACATGTACCTAAGGACAGTGAAAAGTTTTGTTTTGCGTTCAGTACAGGCAGATCATCACAAACAAAGACACACAGGTCACAGGGAGCTTAGACAGAGTGAGGCGTACAGGTTACACTGCACAGGAGGTACACAAAGGAAGGTCGAACTTAACAAGATCAACATAATTTGAAGTTTGGAAGGTCTATTCAGTGACGGAATGCCAGCAGAGAAGAAGCTGTTCTTAAACCTGTTGTGACACTTCATTAAACTTTTATATTTTCTGCCTGATGGAAGAAGTTGCAGGAGAGCATTAGCAGGGTGCGAGGGGTCATAGACACATACAGCACAGAAACAGACCCTTCAGCCCAACCAGCCCGTGCCGACCATCATCCCAAACTAAACTAGTCCCACCCGCCTGCTCCTGGCCCATGTCCCTCCAAACCTTTCCTATCCACGTCCTTATCCTTAAACGTTGTAACTGTACCCACATCCACCACCTCCTCAGGAAGTTCATTCCACACACGAACCACCCTCTGTGTAAAAAAAAATTGACCCTCATGTATTTTTTAATCCCTCTCCTCTCACCTTAAAAATGTGCCCCATAGTCTTGAAATCCCCCACCTTAGGGAAAGGACACCTACCATTAACTCTATCTAAACCCCTCATTATTATATGAACTTCGATCAAGCTTTGGTGATGTTGGCTGCCTTTCCGCAGCAGCGAGCCATGTAAATACAGCCCATGGATGGAAGGTTGGCTACAGTGATGATCTGGGCTGTACACACCACCTTCTGTAGTTTCTTACGGTCCTGGGCAGAGCAGTTGCTGTATCAGGCTGTTATACACCTGGACAGTGTGCTTTCTATGGGGCATCTGTCGGCGTTGGTGAGGGACCTTACGGACATGCCAAATTTCCTGAGCCGCCTGAGGTAGAAGAGGCGTTGTTGTGCCTTCCTGACTGTCGCATCTCCGTGGGAAATCCAGGAAAGGTTGTCGGTTATTGTCACCCCTAGAAACTTGATGCTTTCGACCCTCTCCCTCTCTGTTGATGTAGATGGGGGTGGAGCGTGTTGTCCTCCTTTCGTTCCAAACTCACTGATCAGCTTGTTAGCTTTGCTGATGTTGAGAGAGAGATTATTCTCACACGTGACCAAGCCCTCTGTCTCCTTCCTGTACTCTGACCCATCCTTGTTTTCATATCTGTCCTTAGTGAGCTCGGAGATGGCATTTGTTTGGAATTTGGCCACACAGTCATGGGTGCGCAGGGAGCACAGTAGGAGGCAGGACACATCCTTCATTATCCCTTTTCCTACAGCCCTTCGTTCTCACTGGGATATACTTTTGCTGAGCACTGTGAAAAATCACTTTAAAAATTCACGACTGTTCCTCAATTCTCCCAAAGACTCGAATAGACCCTGCTCTCAGTCTTCCTGACACAACTTTTCCCTCAACCTATGATACACTTCTTGTTTAAGCACAAGACACTGGGATTGGATTTGACCCTCTCACCCTCCATCTATACTTTAAATCCACCCAGACTCTCATCACTCCTTCTGGAAGGATGCTTAACTATGAGATCATCAATTATTAGCCCCAGCCTATTGAGCCTCTCCCTGTAGCTCAAACCCTCCAACCCTGGCAACATCCTTGTAAATCTTTTCTGAACCTTTTCAAGTTTCACCACATCCTTCCTGTAGCAGGGAGACCAGAATTGAACACAGTATTCCAAAAGTGGCCCTAACCAATGTCCTGTACAGCCCCAACATGACCCTCCCAACTCCTATACTCAATGCACTGACCAATAAAGGCGAGCGTACCAAACACCTTCTTCACCGCCCTGTCTACCTGCGACTCCACTTTCAAGGAACTGTGAACCTGCCCCCCGAGGTCTCTTTGTTCAGCAACACTCCCCAGGACCTTACCATTAAGTGTATAAGTCCTGCCCTGATTTCAGTCTGTCACTATGTTTAATTTCAATCTCATCCCTTGTCCCAGGATGTTTAATGGGGGACAGTGTAGAGGGAGCTTTACTCTGTGTCTAACCCCATGCTGTCCCTGTCCTGGGAGTGTTTGATGGGGACAGTGTAGAGGGAGCTTTACTCTGTATCTAACCCTGGGCTGTCCCTGTCCTGGAAGTGTTTGATGGGGGGACAGTGTAAAGGGAGCTTTACCCTGTCTCTAACCCCGTGCTGCCCCTGTCCTGGGAGTGTTTGATGGGGGAGAGTGTAGAGGGAGCTTTACTCTGTATCTAACCCCATGCTGTCCCTGTCTTGGGAGTGTTTGATGGGGGGAAAGTGTAGAGGGAGCTTTACTGTGTATCTAACCCCATGCTGTCCCTATAATCTAGGTGTACCCGGAGTTAAAGATTACAGGAGTTACAGAATCGAGCCAGCCGGTCAGAATTCAAAACTGGTGCAAGAAAGGGAAACGGAAATGTAGTGGACGTGTTCATATTGTAGTTCCCTTTCGCTGCCTAGGTAACTCTGTGTGTGAGTGTGTGTGTGTGTGTGTA
>NW_025978441.1:0-2849 GCF_021869965.1 Rhincodon typus | reverse complement strand
AACCCTGGCAACATCCTTGTAAATCTTTCTGAACCCTTTCAAGTTTCACAACATCCTTCCTGTAGCAG
The DNA here is from genome assembly GCF_021869965.1 of Rhincodon typus. Taxonomy (NCBI): domain Eukaryota; kingdom Metazoa; phylum Chordata; class Chondrichthyes; order Orectolobiformes; family Rhincodontidae; genus Rhincodon; species Rhincodon typus. Next base: position 2,781 of record NW_025978441.1, on the reverse strand, counting down.
GGAGACCAGAATTGAACACAGTATTCCAAAAGTGGCCCTAACCAATGTCCTGTACAGCCGCAACATGACCCTCCCAACTCCTATACTCAATGCACTGATGAATAAAGACAAATTGCATTCCTGTAAAGAGTTTAATTAAAAGCATATTACTGTTTTTTTTAATGGTGTTTAGTCTCGTTTTTGCGGTTAACGCAGTGTTTAACCGGGAGTGCGGCGTAATTAAGAGCAGTTTGAACTGAGGTTACCTGTGTTCATGTGGTGAAAATTTGCACAGATTCGTCAGTCAGACGGAGACGCTGGGAGGAGGCAGGCATCAACTGTTAGTCAGCTAGATGCTGCCTTAAAACGAAACTTCCACTGGGCCACACTCGGAACCCGTGTGATCTCTGGGGCAGAGCCGAACATCCGAAATCGCGCGGAGGGTGAGCTGGTCCTTGGGAGGTAAGTGAGGAGTTTGTAGCCGGGAGCAGGGCCCCCTCTCTCTCTCTCTCCCTCTCTCTGTCCCTTCACCCATTGGCAAAAGTACAGAAGAACTGCTTTCTGAACCGCAATGAGAGCCATAGAGCTGTGCAACACTGAAACAAACCCTTTGGTCCAACTCATCCATGCCAACAAGATATCCGAAATTAATCTAGTCCCACTTAGGGGAGGTGATGGCCTAGTGGTATTATTGTTGGACTGTTAATCCAGAGACCCAGACAGTGGGTTCGAATCCTGCTGTGGCAGATGGTGGAATTTGAATTCCATAAGTATGTGGAATTAAGGCTCTGATGATAACCATGAATCGATTGTTGGGAAAAACCATCCAGTTCACTAATGTCCTTTAGGGAAGGAAACTACCATCCTTACCTGGTCTGGCCTACATGTGACTCCAGACCCACTGCAATGAGGTTGACTCTTAACTGCCCTCTGGGGCAATTAGAGATGGACAATAAATGCTGCCTGGCCAGTGATGCCCTCATCCCGTGAATGAATGGAAAAAAAATTGGCCCGTATCCCTCTAAACCCTTCCTATCCATGTCCCCATCCAGATGCCTTTTAAATGTTGTAATTGTACCAGCCCCCACCACTTCCTCTGGCAGCTCATTCCATACACACACCACCCTCTGTGTGAAAAAGGCAGAAAATTTAAAGATGTCAAGTGGGAAATGTCACATTGTGGCTGTGAAATGGAAGGAAGTGCAGGGTGCGAGATTTGGGAAGAATGGAGCCAGAATTTACTGAAGGGGGATGGGGGGGTGGGGAGGGGAGAAGGAGCCAACGCAAGGTACAGCCACTAATTAATCCTGAACATTTTTTTATTGACTGACTTGTCATTTAAACCAAAAAGAGAGAGCAGGATGTGACCTCAGTGCTTTTGAGAGACTCAGCAAATCGTTATCTCGTGGAACCTGAGTGACAAACCACAGCAAAGCTAAAACTTGCCAAGCCTCAGCTCCTCTCTCACTCAGGGCATTGCTGTGCTATATACCTCCCGTCAGGGCTAAGCTAGGTCCCAGCCTCCAGATTTACCCCCTCACTCTGCCCACACCCCCACCCTCCCTGGCCAGTGCTCTGCAGCCGAAGGAGAACAGGGACAGACTGCGTTTGCAAACTTACTGGGTGTCCGTGAGTGTTTGAGCTGTAAACGTGTCTCTGTGGCAGACCACACATTGCGGTCAAAGCCTCTTCAGTGAACTCCTGACACGCGATAGGAAGAGGCCTGCAAACTGCTGACAGCTCTTTCCATACACTCACCACCCTCTGTGTGAAAGAGCTGCCTCTCAGGTCCCTTTTAAATCTTTTCCTTCTCATCTTAAACCTATGCCCCTCTAATTTTGGACTCCCCTACCCTGGGGAAAAGACCTTGTCTATTTACCCTATCCACGCCCCTCATGATTTTTATAAACCTCTATAATGTCACCCCTCAGCCTTCGACGCTCCAGGGAAAATAGCCCCAGCCTATTCAGCCTCTCCCTGTAGCTCAAACCCTCCAACCCTGACAACTTCCTTGTAAATCTTTTCTGAACCTTTTCAAGTTTCACAACATCCTTCCTGTAGCAGGGAGACCAGAATTGAACACAGTATTCCAAAAGTGGCCCTAACCAATGTCCTGTACAGCCGCAACATGACCCTCCCAACTCCTATACTCAATGCACTGACCAATAAAGGCGAGCGTACCAAACACCACCTTCACCGCCCTGTCTACCTGCGACTCCACTTTCAAGGAACCATGAACTCTTTGTTCAGCAACGCTCCCCAGGACCTTACCATTAAGTGTATAAGTCCTGCCCTGATGTGCCTTTCCAAAATGCAGCGCCTCACATTTATCTAAATTAAACTCCATCTGACGCTCCTCGGCCCATTGGCCCATCTGATCGAGATCCTGTTGTACTCTGAGGTAAACTTCTTCGCCGTCCACTACAACCTCCAATATTGGTGTCGTCTGCAAACTTACTGACCATAACCTCCTACATTCACATTCAATTTACAGACACTTCCTCTTGAATTAGTACTGAGGGAGCACCGCACTGTCGGAGGGTCAGTGCTGAGGGAGCACCGCACTGTCGGAGGGTCAGTGCTGAGGGAGCACCGCACTGTCGGAGGGTCAGTGCTGAGGGAACACCGCACTGTCGGAGGGTCAGTGCTGAGGGAACACCGCACTGTCGGAGGGTCAGTGCTGAGGGAACACCGCACTGTCGGAGGGTCAGTGCTGAGGGAACACCGCACTGTCGGAGGGTCAGTGCTGAGGGAACACCGCACTGTCGGAGGGTCAGTGCTGAGGGAACACCGCACTGTCGG